>NC_080046.1:31199703-31311691 GCF_012489685.1 Lotus japonicus | reverse complement strand
TTACAAGAGATTTGCTTCTAAAAAGCTAATAGTAAACTCAATGAATTTCAGATGAAAGAAAATTAGAAGATTTTTGAATATGTCTTGCGTATGTGAATGCTTCTAGCCGTTTCTTTCAGTCTTCAGCCTCTTTATATACTCCAAGGATTAGGGTTGAGCGATGCATGGGAAATGCTACCGTTGGGGGGCAGTTCTGGAAAATCCAGCTTCTGCTGTGGCTGAGAACGTTAGGTAGGTCGTCAGGAAGGTACAGTAGCTTTTGTACTTGGATAGCGACGCGACCTTTAAACTTAGGAGACTTCTGATCAGGGGAATGCTTCATATTGGAACTTGTGAAGCCGGTTGATCAGAGTCAGAGGGAAAGCACAGATCCTCTGACCATTGTATCTTCTGATTCTGAACTCAGAGGGAAGAACATGGCCTTCAGAGTTTCTTGCTTCTGGACTTCAGAGTTTCCACTATTCAGCTTCTGGATCTTCAGAGTCTTCTACACCATCAGAACATCTGAACCTTCAGTGTTTCTTGGTTATCAGAACTTCTGGATCTTCAGAGCTTCTAGTGACTGAGTCCACATCAGAGTTTGTATAACTTCAGAACTTCTGAAGCTTTTCCACTGTTCATACTGAACATGGTGAATGCGAAAGCGTTGCTTGGGTCACTCTTTATACACAGTGCTTCTGATTTGTATGAGATTGAGTTGAGGTCAGAACCTGCAAATAGCACACTCAGAAAAACACGTTAGAGTACCACAATTGTTCATATCAAAAGGTTAACTTGTAATCATCAAAACATAGAGTTGTACTACTAGATCAAAACTTGATCTTACATCGTTTTCTACTTTTACCGATTTTCACCGTTTAATTCGGCTGGAAGGTGAATAAAGTAGCTTCTTCTACCCCAAAAGCATATAAAATAGGCTCAATTCTGGGTTCCGTGGTAAACGTTACGGCTGTTTAAAGTTTGCAGCAGAATGAACCTTCAAAATTTAACCTGTAGGTTCTGTTTTCTACTTTTAATAATTTCCCTTGTTAAATTCAGCTAGCAGGTGAATAAAGTAGCTTCTTCTACCCCAAAAGCATATAAAATATGCTCAATTATGGGTTCCGGGGCAAAAGTTATGGCTGTTTGAAGTTTGCAGGCGAATTAAGCTTAAAAATTAAACCTGTAGGTACCGTTTTCAATTTTTGTTGATTTCCCCCGTTTAATTTGGCTGGCAGGTGGATAAAGTAGCTTCTTCTACCCCAAAAGGATATAAAATATGCTTAATTTTGGGTTACAGGCCAAAAGTTGTGCCTGTTCGAAGTTTGCGGCTGAATGAACCTTTAAAATTCTACCTGTAGGTTCTGTTTCCTACTTTTACCGATTTCCCCCGTTAAATTCGGCTAGCAGGTGCATAAAATAGCTTCTTCGACCCCAAAATCATATAAAACATGCTCAATTCTGGGTTCCGGGGCAAAAGTCGTTGCTGTTTGAAGTTTGCAGCGGAATTAACTTTCAAAATTCAACCTGTAGGTACCGTTTTCTACTTTTACCGATTTCCCCCGTTAAATTCGGCTAGCAGGTGCATAAAATAGCTTCTTCGACCCCAAAATCATATAAAACATGCTCAATTCTGGGTTCCGGGGCAAAAGTCGTTGCTGTTTGAAGTTTGCAGCGGAATTAACTTTCAAAATTCAACCTGTAGGTACCGTTTTCTACTTTTACCGATTTCACCCGTTAAATTCGTGTAGCAGGTGAATTAAATAGCTTCTTCTACCCTAACAGCATATAAAATATGCTTAATTCTGGGTTTCGGGGCAAAAGTCATTGTTGTTTGAAGTTTGCAGCCGAATTAACCTTCAAAATTCAACCCGAAAATACCATTTTCTATTTTTACCAATTTTCCCCGTTTAATTCAGCTGACAGGAGAATAAAGTAGCTTCTTCCACCCCAAAAGCATATAAAATATGCTCAATTCTGGGTTCCGGGGAAAAAGTTATGGCTGTTTGAAGTTTGCTGCCGAATTAGCCTTCAAAATTCAACCTGTAGGTTCCGTTTTCTACTTTTACCGAGTTCCCCCGTTTAATTCGGCTGGAAGGTGAATAAAGTAGCTTCTTCTACCCCAAAAGCATATAAAATATGCTCAATTCTGGGTTCCGGGGCAAAAGTTATGGCTGTTTGAAGTTTGCTGCCGAATTAACCTTCAAAATTCAACGTATAGGTTCCGATTTATATTTTAACCGGTTTCCCACGTTAAATTCGCCTAGCAGGTGAATAAAGTAGATTCTTCTACCCCAAAAGCATATAAAATAGGCTCAATTCTGGGTTCCAGGGTAAACGTTACGGCTGTTTAAAGTTTGCAGCAGAATGAACCTTCAAAATTTAACCTGTAGGTTCTGTTTTCTACTTTTACCGATTTCCCTTGTTAAATTCGGCTGGCAGGTGAATAAGGTAGCTTCTTCTACCCCAAAAGCATATTAAATATGCTCAATTCTGGGTTACGGGGCAAAAGTCGTTATTGTTTGAAGTTTGCAGCAGAATTAACCCTCAAAATTCAACCTGTAGGTTCTGTTTTCTACTTTTACCGATTTCCCTTGTTAAATCCGGCTAGCAGGTGAATAAAGTAGCTTCTTCTACCCCAAAAGCATATAAAATATGCTTAATTCTGGGTTCCGAGGCAAAAGTTATGGCTGTTTGAAGTTTGCAGGCGAATTAACCTTAAAAATTTAATCTGTAGGTTCCGTTTTCACTTTTTATTGATTTACCCCGTTTAATTCGGCTCGCAGGTGAATAAAGTAGCTTCTTCTACCCCAAAAGGATATAAAATATGCTTAATTCTGGGTTCCAGGCCAAAAGTTGTGGCTGTTCGAAGTTTGCGGCTGAATGAACCTTTAAAATTCAACCTGTAGGTTCTGTTTTCTACTTTTACCGATTTCCCTTGTTAAATTCTGCTAGCAGGTGAATAAAGTAGCTTCTTCTACCCCAAAAGCATATAAAATATGCTCAATTCTGGGTTCCGGGGCAAAAGTTATGCCTGTTTGAAGTTTGCAGGCGAATTAACCTTAAAAATTAAACCAGGTGGTTCCGTTTTCAATTTTTATTGAGTTCCATCGTTTAATTCGTCTGGTAGGTGGATAAAGTAGCTTCTTCTACCCGAAAAGGATATAAAATATGCTTAATTCTGAGTTCCAGGCCAAAAGTTGTGGCTGTTTGAAGTTTGCGGCTGATTGAACCTTTAAAATTCTACCTGTAGGTTCTGTAATCTACTTTTACCGATTCCCCCTGTTAAATTCGGCTAGCAGGTGAATAAAATAGCTTCTTCGACCCCAAAAGCATATAAAATATGCTCAATTCTGGGTTCCGGGGCAAAAGTTATGGCTGTTTGAAGTTTGCAGGCGAATTAACCTTAAAAATTTAACATGTAGGTTCCGTTTTCAATTTTTATTGATTTCCCCAGTTTAATTCGGCTGGAAGGTGAATAAAGTAGTTTCTTCTACCCCATAAGGATATAAAATATGCTTAATTCTTGGTTTCATGCCAAAAGTTATGACTGTTTGAAGTTTGCAGCCGAATTAACCTTCAAAATTCAACCCGAAGTTACCATTTTCTATTTTTACCAGTTTTCCCTGTTTAATTCGGTTGGCAGGAGAATAAAGTAGCTTCTTCCACCCCAAAAGCATATAAAATATGCTCAATTCTGGGTTCCGGGGAAAAAGTTATGGCTTTTTGAAGTTTGCTGCCGAATAAACCTTCAAAATTCAACCTGTAGATTCTGTTTTCTATTTTTACTGGTTTCCCCTGTTTAATTCGGTTGGCAGGTGAATAAAGTAGCTTCTTTTAAGCAAAAAGCATATAAAATATGATATATTCTAGGTTCCGGGGCTAAAAACATGGCTGTTTGAAGTTTGCTACCGAATTAACCTTAAAAATTCAACCTGTAGGTTCCGTTTTCTACTTTTACCGATTTTCACAGTTTAATTCGGCTGGAAGGTGAATAAAGTAGCTTCTTCTACCCCAAAAGCATATAAAATAGGCTCAATTCTGGGTTTCGTGGTAAACGTTACGGCTGTTTAAAGTTTGCAGCAGAATGAACCTTCAAAATTTAACCTGTAGGTTCTGTTTTCTACTTTTAATAATTTCCCTTGTTAAATTCGGCTAGCAGGTGAATAAAGTAGCTTCTTCTACCCCAAAAGCATATAAAATATGCTCAATTCTGGGTTCCGGGGCAAAAGTTATGGCTGTTTGAAGTTTGCAGGCGAATTAAGCTTAAAAATTAAACCTGTAGGTACCGTTTTCAATTTTTATTGATTTCCCCCGTTTAATTTGGCTGGCAGGTGGATAAAGTAGCTTCTTCTACCCCAAAAGGATATAAAATATGCTTAATTTTGGGTTACAGGCCAAAAGTTGTGCCTGTTCGAAGTTTGCGGCTGAATGAACCTTTAAAATTCTACCTGTAGGTTCTGTTTCCTACTTTTACCGATTTCCCCCGTTAAATTCGTCTAGCAGGTGCATAAAATAGCTTCTTCGACCCCAAAATCATATAAAACATGCTCAATTCTGGGTTCCGGGGCAAAAGTCGTTGCTGTTTGAAGTTTGCAGCTGAATTAACTTTCAAAATTCAACCTGTAGGTTCCGTTTTCTACTTTTACCGATTTCACCCGTTAAATTCGTGTAGCAGGTGAATTAAATAGCTTCTTCTACCCTAAAAGCATATAAAATATGCTTAATTCTGGGTTTCGGGGCAAAAGTCATTGTTGTTTGAAATTTGCAGCCGAATTAACCTCAAAATTGAACCTGTAGGTTCCGATTTATATTTTTATCGGTTTCCCTTATAGCTGTTTGAAGTTTGCAGCCGAATTAACCTTCAAAATTCAACCCGAAGTTACCATTTTCTATTTTTACCAATTTTCCCCGTTTAATTCAGCTGACAGGAGAATAAAGTAGCTTCTTCCACCCCAAAAGCATATAAAATATGCTCAATTCTGGGTTCCGGGGAAAAAGTTATGGCTGTTTGAAGTTTGCTGCCGAATTAGCCTTCAAAATTCAACCTATAGGTTCCGATTTATATTTTAACCGGTTTCCCACGTTAAATTCGGCTAGCAGGTGAATAAAGTAGCTTCTTCTACCCCAAAAGCATAAAAAATAGGCTCAATTCTGGGTTCCAGGGTAAACGTTACGGCTGTTTAAAGTTTGCAGCAGAATGAACCTTCAAAATTTAACCTGTAGGTTCTGTTTTCTACTTTTACCGATTTCCCTTGTTAAATTCGGCTAGCAGGTGAATAAGGTAGCTTCTTCTACCCCAAAAGCATATTAAATATGCTCAATTCTGGGTTACGGGGCAAAAGTTATGGTTGTTTGAAGTTTGCAGGCGAATTAACCTTAAAAATTAAACCTGTAGGTTCCGTTTTCAATTTTTATTGATTTCCCCCGTTTAATTCGGCTGGCAAGTGGATAAAGTAGCTTCTACTACCCCAAAAGGATATAAAATATGCTTAATTCTGGGTTCCAGGCCAAAAGTTGTGGCTGTTCGAAGTTTGCGGCTGAATGAACCTTTAAAATTCTACCTGTAGGTTCTGTTTTCTTCTTTTAAAGATTTCCCCTGTTAAATTCGGCTAGCAGGTGAATAAAATAGCTTCTTCGACCCCAAAATCATATGAAATATTCTCAATTCTGGGTTCCGGGGCAAAAGTCGTTGCTCTTTTAAGTTTGCAGCCGAATTAACTTTCAAAATTCAACATGTAGGTTCTGTTTTCTACTTTTACCGATTTCATCCGTTAAATTAGTCTAGCAGGTGAATTAAATAGCTTCTTCTACCCCAAAAGCATATAAAATAGGCTCAATTCTGGCTTCCGGGATAAACGTTACGGCTGCTTAAAGTTTGGAGCAAAATGAACCTTCAAAATTTAACCTGTAGGTTCTGTTTTCTACTTTTACCGATTTCCCTCGTTAAATTCGGCTAGCAGGTGAATAAAGTAGCTTCTTCTACCCCAAAAGCATATAAAATATGCTCAATTCTTGGTTCCGGGGCAAAAGTTATGGTTGTTTGAAATTTGCACGCGAATTAACCTTAAAAATTAAACTTATAGGTTCCCTTTTCAATTTTTATTGATTTCCCCCGTTTAATTCGGCTGGCAGGTGGATAAAGTAGTTTCTTCTACACCAAAAAGGATATAAAATATGCTTAATTCTAGGTTCCAGGCCAAAAGTTGTGGCTGTTCGAAGTTTGCGCCTGAATGAACCTTTAAAATTCTACCTGTAGGTTCTGTTTTCTACTTTTACCGATTTCCCCTGTCAAATTCGGCTAGCAGGTGAAAAAAATAGCTTCTTCGACCCCAAAAGCATATAAAATATGCTCAATTCTGGTTTCCGGGGCAAAAGTCGTTGCTGTTTGAAGTTTGCAGCCGAATTAAACCTCAAAATTCAACCTGTAGGTTCTGTTTTCTACTTTTACCGATTTCCCTTGTTAAATCCGGCTAGCAGGTGAATAAAGTAGCTTCTTCTACCCCAAAAGCATATAAAATATGCTAAATTCTAGGTTCCGGGGCAAAAGTCATGACTGTTTGAAATTTACAGCCGAATTAACCTTCAAAATTCAACCCGAAGTTTTCGTTTTCTATTTTTACCGGTTTTCCTCGTTTAATTCGGCTAGGAGGTGATAAAAGTAGCTTCTTCTACCCCAAAAGCCTATAAAATATGCTCAATTCTGGGTTCCGGGGCAAAAGTTATGGCTGTTTGAAGTTTGCTGCCGAATTAACCTTCAAAATTCAACCTATAGGTTCCGATTTATATTTTAACCGGTTTCCCACGTTAAATTCGGCTAGCAGGTGAATAAAGTAGCTTCTTCTACCCCAAAAGCATATAAAATAGGCTCAATTCTGGGTTCTAGGGTAAACGTTACGGCTGTTTAAAGTTTACAGCAGAATGAACCTTCAAAATTTAACCTATAGGTTCTGTTTTCTACTTTTACTGATTTCCCTTGTTAAATTCGGCTAGCAGGTGGATAAAGTAGCTTCTTCTACCCCAAAAGCATATAAAATATGCTCAATTCTGGGTTCTGGGGCAAAAGTTATGGCTGCTTGAAATTTGCAGGCAAATTAACCTTAAAAATTAAACCTATAGGTTCTGTTTTCAATTTTTATTGATTTCCCCTGTTTAATTCGGCTCGCAGGTGAATAAAGTAGCTTCTTCTACCCCAAAAGGATATAAAATATGCTTAATTCTGGGTTCCAGGCCAAAAGATGTGGATGTTTGAAATTGGCGGCTGAATGAACCTTTAAAATTCTACCTGTAGGTTCTGTTTTCTACTTTTACCGATTTCCGCCGTTAAATTCGGCTAGCAGGTGAATAAAATAGCTTCTTCGAACCCAAAATCATATATAATATGCTCAATTCTGGGTTCCGGGGCAAAAGTCGTTGCTGTTTGAAGTTTCCAGCCGAATTAACTTTCAAAATTCAACCTGTAGGTTCCGTTTTCAACTTTTACTGATTTTACCCGTTAAATTCGTCTAGCAGGTGAATTAAATAGCTTCTTCTACCTTAGAAGCATATAAAATAGGCTCAATTTTGGGTTCCGAAGCAAACGTTACGGCTGTTTGAAGTTTGCAGCCGAATTAACCCTCAAAATTCAACCTGTAGGTTCTGTTTTCTACTTTTACCGGTTTCCCTTGTTAAATCCGGCTAGCAAGTGAATAAGGTAGCTTCTTCTACCCCAAAAGCATATAAAATATGCTCAATTATGGGTTCCGGGGCAAAAGTTATGGCTGTTTGAAGTTTGCTGCCGAATTAACTTTCAAAATTCAACCTGTGGGTTCCGATATATCTTTTAACCGGTTTCCCACGTTAAATTCGTCTAGAAAGTGAATAAAGTAGCTTCTTCTACCCCAAAAGCATATAAAATAAGCTCAATTCTGGGTTCCGGGGTAAACGTTACGGCTGTTTAAAGTTTGCAGTAGAATGAACCTTCAAAACTTAACCTGTTGGTTCTGTTTTCTACTTTTACCGATTTCCCTTGTTAAATTCGGCTATCAAGTGAAGAAAGTAGGTTCTTCTACCCCAAAAGCATATAAAATATGCTCAATTCTGGGTTCCGGGGCAAAAGTTATGGCTGTTTGAAGTTTGCAGGCAAATTAACCTTAAAAATTAAACCTATAGGTTCCGTTTTCAATTTTTATTGATTCCCCCCGTTTAATTCGGCAGGCAGGTGGATAAAGTAGCTTCTTCTACCCCAAAAGGATATAAAATATGCTTAATTCTGGGTTCTGGACAAAAAGTTGTAAATGTTCGAAGTTTGTGGCTGAATGAACCTTTAAAATTCTACCTGTAGGTTCTGTTTTCTACTTTTACCGATTTCCCCCGTTTAATTCGGCTAGCAGGTGAATAAAATAGCTTCTTCGACCCCAAAAGCATATAAAATAGGCTAAATTCTGGGTTCCGAGGTAAACGTTACGGCTGTTTAAAGTTTGCAGCAGAATGAACCTTCAAAATTTAACCTGTAGGTTCTGTTTTCTACTTTTACCGATTTCCCTTGTTAAATTCGGCTAGCAGGTGAATAAGGTAGCTTCTTCTACCCCAAAAGCATATAAAATATGCTCGATTCCGGGTTACGGGGCAAAAGTTATGGTTGTTTGAAGTTTGCAGGCGAATTAACCTTAAAAATTAATCCTGTAGGTTCAGTTTTCAATTTTTATTGATTTCCCCCGTTTTATTCGGCTGGCAAGTGAATAAAGTAGCTTCTTCTACCCTAAAAGGATATAAAATATGCTTAATTCTGGGTTCCAGGCCAAAAGTTGTGGCTGTTCGAAGTTTGCGGCTGAATGAACCTTTAAAATTCTACCTGTAGGTTCTGTTTTCTACTTTTACCGATTTCCCCCATTAATTTCGGCTAGCAGGTGAATAAAATAGCATCTTCGACCCCAAAAGCATATAAAATATGCTCAATTCTGGGTTCCGGGGCAAAAGTCGTTGCTGTTTCAAGTTTGCAGCCGAATTATCTTTCAAAATTCAACCTGTAGGTTCCGTTTTCAACTCTAACGGATTTCACCCCGTTAAATTCGTCTAGCAGGTGAATTAAATAGCTTCTTCTACCCTAGAAGCATATAAAATAGGCTCAATTCTGGGTTCCGGGGCAAAAGTTACGGCTGTTTGAAGTTTGCAGCCGAATTAACCCTCAAAATTCAACCTGTAGGTTCTGTTTTCTACTTTTACGTATTTCCCTTGTTAAATTCGGCTAGCAGGTGAATAAAGTAGCTTCTTCTACCCCAAAAGCATATAAAATATGCTCAATTCTGGGTTATGGGGCAAAAGTTATGGCTGTTTGAAATTTGCACGCGAATTAACCTTAAAAATTAAACTTATAGGTTCCCTTTTCAATTTTTATTGATTTCCCCCGTTTAATTCGGCTGGCAGGTGGATAAAGTAGTTTCTTCTACACCAAAAAGGATATAAAATATGCTTAATTCTAGGTTCCAGGCCAAAAGTTGTGGCTGTTCGAAGTTTGCGCCTGAATGAACCTTTAAAATTCTACCTGTAGGTGCATAAAATAGCTTCTTCGACCCCAAAATCATATAAACCATGCTCAATTCTGGGTTCCGGGGCAAAAGTCGTTGCTGTTGGAAGTTTGCAGCTGAATTAACTTTCAAAATTCAACCTGTAGGTTCCGTTTTCTACTTTTACCGATTTCACCCGTTAAATTCGTGTAGCAGGTGAATTAAATAGCTTCTTCTACCCTAAAAGCATATAAAATATGCTTAATTCTGGGTTTCGGGGCAAAAGTCATTGTTGTTTGAAATTTGCAGCCGAATTAACCTCAAAATTGAACCTGTAGGTTCCGATTTATATTTTTATCGGTTTCCCTTATAGCTGTTTGAAGTTTGCAGCCGAATTAACCTTCAAAATTCAACCCGAAGTTACCATTTTCTATTTTTACCAATTTTCCCCGTTTAATTCAGCTGACAGGAGAATAAAGTAGCTTCTTCCACCCCAAAAGCATATAAAATATGCTCAATTCTGGGTTCCGGGGAAAAAGTTATGGCTGTTTGAAGTTTGCTGCCGAATTAGCCTTCAAAATTCAACCTATAGGTTCCGATTTATATTATAACCGGTTTCCCACGTTAAATTCGGCTAGCAGGTGAATAAAGTAGCTTCTTCTACCCCAAAAGCATATAAAATAGGCTCAATTCTGGGTTCCAGGGTAAACGTTACGGCTGTTTAAAGTTTGCAGCGGAATGAACCTTCAAAATTTAACCTGTAGGTTCTGTTTTCTACTTTTACCGATTTCCCTTGTTAAATTCGGCTAGCAGGTGAATAAGGTAGCTTCTTCTACCCCAAAAGCATATTAAATATGCTCAATTCTGGGTTACGGGGCAAAAGTTATGGTTGTTTGAAGTTTGCAGGCGAATTAACCTTAAAAATTAAACCTGTAGGTTCCGTTTTCAATTTTTATTGATTTCCCCCGTTTAATTCGGCTGGCAAGTGGATAAAGTAGCTTCTTCTACCCCAAAAGGATATAAAATATGCTTAATTCTGGGTTCCAGGCTAAAAGTTGTGGCTGTTCGAAGTTTGCGGCTGAATGAACCTTTAAAATTCTACCTGTAGGTTCTGTTTTCTTCTTTTAAAGATTTCCCCTGTTAAATTCGGCTAGCAGGTGAATAAAATAGCTTCTTCGACCCCAAAATCATATGAAATATTCTCAATTCTGGGTTCCGGGGCAAAAGTCGTTGCTCTTTTAAGTTTGCAACCGAATTAACTTTCAAAATTCAACATGTAGGATCCGTTTTCTACTTTTACCGATTTCACCCGTTAAATTAGTCTAGCAGGTGAATTAAATAGCTTCTTCTACCCCAAAAGCATATAAAATAGGCTCAATTCTGGCTTCCGGGGTAAACGTTACGGCTGCTTAAAGTTTGGAGCATAATGAACCTTCAAAATTTAACCTGTAGGTTCTGTTTTCTACTTTTACCGATTTCCCTCGTTAAATTCGGCTAGCAGGTGAATAAAATAGCTTCTTCGACCCCAAAAGCATATAAAATATGCTCAATTCTGGTTTCTCGGGCAAAAGTCGTTGCTGTTTGAAGTTTGCAGCCGAATTAAACCTCAAAATTCAACCTGTAGGTTCTGTTTTCTACTTTTACCGATTTCCCTTGTTAAATCCGGCTAGCAGGTGAATAAAGTAGCTTCTTCTACCCCAAAAGCATATAAAATATGCTAAATTCTAGGTTCCGGGGCAAAAGTCATGACTGTTTGAAATTTACAGCCGAATTAACCTTCAAAATTCAACCCGAAGTTTTCGTTTTCTATTTTTACCGGTTTTCCTCGTTTAATTCGGCTAGAAGGTGATTAAAGTAGCTTCTTCCACCCCAAAAGCCTATAAAATATGCTCAATTCTGGGTTCCGGGGCAAAAGTTATGGCTGTTTGAAGTTTGCTGCCGAATTAACCTTCAAAATTCAACCTATAGGTTCCGATTTATATTTTAACCGGTTTCCCACGTTAAATTCGGCTAGCAGGTGAATAAAGTAGCTTCTTCTACCCCAAAAGCATATAAAATAGGCTCAATTCTGGGTTCCAGGGTAAACGTTACGGCTGTTTAAAGTTTGCAGCAGAATGAACCTTCAAAATTCAACCTGTAGGTTCTGTTTTCTACTTTTACCGATTTCCCTTGTTAAATTCGGCTAGCAGGTGAATAAAGTAGCTTCTTCTACACCAAAAGCATATAAAATATGCTCAATTCTGGGTTCCGGGATAAAAGTTATGGCTGTTTGAAGTTAGCAGCCGAATTAACCTTCAAAATTCAACCCGAAGTTTCCGTTTTCTATTTTTACCGGTTTTCCTCGTTTAATTCGGCTAGCAGAAGAATAAAATAGCTTCTTCGACCCCAAAAGCACATAAAATATGCTCAATTATGGGTTCCGTTGAAAAGTCGTTGCTGTTTGAAGTTTGCAGCCGAATTAAACTTCAAAATTCAACCTGTAGGTTCTGTTTTCTACTTTTACCGATTTCCTCTCTTAAATTCGGTAAGCAGGTGAATAAAATAGCTTCTTCTACCCCAAAAGCATATAAAAAATGCTCAATTCTGGGTTCCGGGGCAAACGTTATGGTTGTTTGAAGTTTACTGCCGAATTAACCTTCAAAATTAAACCTATAGGTTTTGATTTATATTTTAACCGGTTTCCCACGTTAAATTCGGCTAGCAGGTGAATAAAGTAGCTTCTTCTACCCTAGAAGCATATAAAATAGGCTCAATTCTGGGTTCCGGGGCAAAAGTTACGGCGGTTTGAAGTTTGCAGCCGAATGAACCCTCAAAATTCAACCTGTAGGTTCTGTTTTCTACTTTTACCGATTTCCCTTGTTAAATTCGGCTAGCAAGTGAATAAAATAGCTTCTTCTACCCCAAAAGCATATAAAATATGCTCAATTCTGGGTTCTGGGACAAAGTTATGGCTGTTTGAAATTTGCAGGCAAATTAACCTTAAAAATTAAACCTATAGGTTCCGTTTTCAATTTTTATTGATTTCCCCCGTTTAATTCGGCTCGCAGGTGAATAAAGTAGCTTCTTCTACCCCAAAAGGATATAAAATATGCTTAATTCTGGGTTCCAGGCCAAAAGATGTGGATGTTTGTAGTTGGCGGCTGAATGAACCTTTAAAATTCTACCTGTAGGTTCTGTTTTCTACTTTTACCGATTTCCGCCGTTAAATTCGGCTAGCAGGTGAATAAAATAGCTTCTTCGAACCCAAAATCATATAAAATATGCTCAATTCTGGGTTCCGGGGCAAAAGTCGTTGCTAGTTGAAGTTTCCAGCCGAATTAAATTTCAAAATTCAACCTGTAGGTTCCGTTTTCTACTTTTACCGATTTTACCCGTTAAATTAGTCTAGCAGGTGAATTAAATAGCTTCTTCTACCTTAGAAGCATATAAAATAGGCTCAATTTTGGGTTCCGAAGCAAACGTTACGGCTGTTTGAAGTTTGCAACCGAGTTAACCCTCAAAATTCAACCTGTAGGTTCTGTTTTCTACTTTTACCGGTTTCCCTTGTTAAATCCGGCTAGCAAGTGAATAAGGTAGCTTCTTCTACCCCAAAAGCATATAAAATATGCTCAATTACGGGTTCCGGGGCAAAAGTTATGGCTGTTTGAAGTTTGCTGCCGAATTAACCTTCAAAATTCAACCTATAGGTTCCGTTTTCCATTTTTATTGATTTCCCTCGTTTAATTCGCCAGACAGGTGAATAAAGTAGCTTCTTCTACCCCAAAAGCATATAAAATAAGCTCAATTCTGGGTTCCGGGGCAAAAGTTATGCAGGCAAATTAACCTTAAAAATTAAACCTATAGGTTCCGTTTTCAATTTTTATTGATTTCCCCCGTTTAATTCAGCAGGCAGGTGGATAAAGTAGCTTCTTCTACCCCAAAAGGATATAAAATATGCTTAATTCTGGGTTCTGCGCAAAAAGTTGTAAATGTTCGAAGTTTATGGCTGAATGAACCATTAAAATTCTTCCTGTAGGTTCTGTTTTCTACTTTTACCGATTTCCCCCGTTAAATTCGGCTAGCAGGTGAATAAAATAGCTTCTTCGACCCCAAAAGCATATAAAATATGCTCAATTCTGGGTTCCGGGGCAAAAGTCGTTGCTGTTTGTAGTTTGCAGCAGAATTAACCCTCAAAATTCAACCTGTAGGTTCTGTTTTCTACTTTTACCGATTTCCAGTGTTAAATCCGGCTAGAAGGTGAATAAAGTAGCATCTTCTACCCCAAAAGCATATAAAATATGCTCAATTCTGGGTTCAGGGGCAAAAGTTATGGCTGTTTGAAGCTTGCAAGCGAATTAACCTTAAAAATTAAACCTGTAGGTTCCGTTTTCCATTTTTATTGATTTCTCCCGTTTAATGCGCCTGGCAGGTGGATAAAGTAGCTTCTTCTACCCCAAAAGGATATAAAATATGCTTAATTCTTGGTTCCAGGCCAAAAGTTATGGCTGTTCGAAGTTTGCGGCTGAATAAACCTTTAAAATTCTACCTGTAGGTTCTGTTTTCTACTTTTACCGATTTCCCCCATTAAATTCGGCTAGCAGGTGAATAAAATAGCTTCTTCGACCCCAAAAGCATATAAAATATGCTCAATTCTGGGTTCCGGTGCAAAAGTCGTTGCTGTTTGAAGTTTGCAACCGAATTAAACTTCAAAATTCAACCCGAAGTTTCCGTTTTCTATTTTTACCGGTTTTCCTCGTTTAATTCGGCTAGCAGGTGAAAAAAGTAGCCTCTTTCTCACGTTAAATTCGGCTAACAGGAGAATAAAGTAGCTTCTTCTACTCCAAAAGCATATAAAATAAGCTCAATTCTGGGTTCCGGGGTAAACGTTACGGCTGTTTAAAGTTTCCAGCATAATGAACCTTTAAAATTTAACCTGTAGGTTCTGTTTTCTACTTTTACCGATTTCCCTTGTTAAATTCGGCTAGCAGGTGAATAAAATAGCTTCTTCGACCCCAAAATCATATGAAATATTCTCAATTCTGGGTTCCGGGGCAAAAGTCGTTGCTCTTTTAAGTTTGCAACCGAATTAACTTTCAAAATTCAACATGTAGGATCCGTTTTCTACTTTTACCGATTTCACCCGTTAAATTAGTCTAGCAGGTGAATTAAATAGCTTCTTCTACCCCAAAAGCATATAAAATAGGCTCAATTCTGGCTTCCGGGGTAAACGTTACGGCTGCTTAAAGTTTGGAGCATAATGAACCTTCAAAATTTAACCTGTAGGTTCTGTTTTCTACTTTTACCGATTTCCCTCGTTAAATTCGGCTAGCAGGTGAATAAAATAGCTTCTTCGACCCCAAAAGCATATAAAATATGCTCAATTCTGGTTTCTCGGGCAAAAGTCGTTGCTGTTTGAAGTTTGCAGCCGAATTAAACCTCAAAATTCAACCTGTAGGTTCTGTTTTCTACTTTTACCGATTTCCCTTGTTAAATCCGGCTAGCAGGTGAATAAAGTAGCTTCTTCTACCCCAAAAGCATATAAAATATGCTAAATTCTAGGTTCCGGGGCAAAAGTCATGACTGTTTGAAATTTACAGCCGAATTAACCTTCAAAATTCAACCCGAAGTTTTCGTTTTCTATTTTTACCGGTTTTCCTCGTTTAATTCGGCTAGAAGGTGATTAAAGTAGCTTCTTCCACCCCAAAAGCCTATAAAATATGCTCAATTCTGGGTTCCGGGGCAAAAGTTATGGCTGTTTGAAGTTTGCTGCCGAATTAACCTTCAAAATTCAACCTATAGGTTCCGATTTATATTTTAACCGGTTTCCCACGTTAAATTCGGCTAGCAGGTGAATAAAGTAGCTTCTTCTACCCCAAAAGCATATAAAATAGGCTCAATTCTGGGTTCCAGGGTAAACGTTACGGCTGTTTAAAGTTTGCAGCAGAATGAACCTTCAAAATTCAACCTGTAGGTTCTGTTTTCTACTTTTACCGATTTCCCTTGTTAAATTCGGCTAGCAGGTGAATAAAGTAGCTTCTTCTACACCAAAAGCATATAAAATATGCTCAATTCTGGGTTCCGGGATAAAAGTTATGGCTGTTTGAAGTTAGCAGCCGAATTAACCTTCAAAATTCAACCCGAAGTTTCCGTTTTCTATTTTTACCGGTTTTCCTCGTTTAATTCGGCTAGCAGAAGAATAAAATAGCTTCTTCGACCCCAAAAGCACATAAAATATGCTCAATTATGGGTTCCGTTGAAAAGTCGTTGCTGTTTGAAGTTTGCAGCCGAATTAAACTTCAAAATTCAACCTGTAGGTTCTGTTTTCTACTTTTACCGATTTCCTCTCTTAAATTCGGTAAGCAGGTGAATAAAATAGCTTCTTCTACCCCAAAAGCATATAAAAAATGCTCAATTCTGGGTTCCGGGGCAAACGTTATGGTTGTTTGAAGTTTACTGCCGAATTAACCTTCAAAATTAAACCTATAGGTTTTGATTTATATTTTAACCGGTTTCCCACGTTAAATTCGGCTAGCAGGTGAATAAAGTAGCTTCTTCTACCCTAGAAGCATATAAAATAGGCTCAATTCTGGGTTCCGGGGCAAAAGTTACGGCGGTTTGAAGTTTGCAGCCGAATGAACCCTCAAAATTCAACCTGTAGGTTCTGTTTTCTACTTTTACCGATTTCCCTTGTTAAATTCGGCTAGCAAGTGAATAAAATAGCTTCTTCTACCCCAAAAGCATATAAAATATGCTCAATTCTGGGTTCTGGGACAAAGTTATGGCTGTTTGAAATTTGCAGGCAAATTAACCTTAAAAATTAAACCTATAGGTTCCGTTTTCAATTTTTATTGATTTCCCCCGTTTAATTCGGCTCGCAGGTGAATAAAGTAGCTTCTTCTACCCCAAAAGGATATAAAATATGCTTAATTCTGGGTTCCAGGCCAAAAGATGTGGATGTTTGTAGTTGGCGGCTGAATGAACCTTTAAAATTCTACCTGTAGGTTCTGTTTTCTACTTTTACCGATTTCCGCCGTTAAATTCGGCTAGCAGGTGAATAAAATAGCTTCTTCGAACCCAAAATCATATAAAATATGCTCAATTCTGGGTTCCGGGGCAAAAGTCGTTGCTAGTTGAAGTTTCCAGCCGAATTAAATTTCAAAATTCAACCTGTAGGTTCCATTTTCTACTTTTACCGATTTTACCCGTTAAATTAGTCTAGCAGGTGAATTAAATAGCTTCTTCTACCTTAGAAGCATATAAAATAGGCTCAATTTTGGGTTCCGAAGCAAACGTTACGGCTGTTTGAAGTTTGCAACCGAGTTAACCCTCAAAATTCAACCTGTAGGTTCTGTTTTCTACTTTTACCGGTTTCCCTTGTTAAATCCGGCTAGCAAGTGAATAAGGTAGCTTCTTCTACCCCAAAAGCATATAAAATATGCTCAATTACGGGTTCCGGGGCAAAAGTTATGGCTGTTTGAAGTTTGCTGCCGAATTAACCTTCAAAATTCAACCTATAGGTTCCGTTTTCCATTTTTATTGATTTCCCTCGTTTAATTCGCCAGACAGGTGAATAAAGTAGCTTCTTCTACCCCAAAAGCATATAAAATAAGCTCAATTCTGGGTTCCGGGGCAAAAGTTATGCAGGCAAATTAACCTTAAAAATTAAACCTATAGGTTCCGTTTTCAATTTTTATTGATTTCCCCCGTTTAATTCAGCAGGCAGGTGGATAAAGTAGCTTCTTCTACCCCAAAAGGATATAAAATATGCTTAATTCTGGGTTCTGCGCAAAAAGTTGTAAATGTTCGAAGTTTATGGCTGAATGAACCATTAAAATTCTTCCTGTAGGTTCTGTTTTCTACTTTTACCGATTTCCCCCGTTAAATTCGGCTAGCAGGTGAATAAAATAGCTTCTTCGACCCCAAAAGCATATAAAATATGCTCAATTCTGGGTTCCGGGGCAAAAGTCGTTGCTGTTTGTAGTTTGCAGCAGAATTAACCCTCAAAATTCAACCTGTAGGTTCTGTTTTCTACTTTTACCGATTTCCAGTGTTAAATCCGGCTAGAAGGTGAATAAAGTAGCATCTTCTACCCCAAAAGCATATAAAATATGCTCAATTCTGGGTTCAGGGGCAAAAGTTATGGCTGTTTGAAGCTTGCAAGCGAATTAACCTTAAAAATTAAACCTGTAGGTTCCGTTTTCCATTTTTATTGATTTCTCCCGTTTAATGCGCCTGGCAGGTGGATAAAGTAGCTTCTTCTACCCCAAAAGGATATAAAATATGCTTAATTCTTGGTTCCAGGCCAAAAGTTATGGCTGTTCGAAGTTTGCGGCTGAATAAACCTTTAAAATTCTACCTGTAGGTTCTGTTTTCTACTTTTACCGATTTCCCCCATTAAATTCGGCTAGCAGGTGAATAAAATAGCTTCTTCGACCCCAAAAGCATATAAAATATGCTCAATTCTGGGTTCCGGTGCAAAAGTCGTTGCTGTTTGAAGTTTGCAACCGAATTAAACTTCAAAATTCAACCCGAAGTTTCCGTTTTCTATTTTTACCGGTTTTCCTCGTTTAATTCGGCTAGCAGGTGAAAAAAGTAGCCTCTTTCTCACGTTAAATTCGGCTAACAGGAGAATAAAGTAGCTTCTTCTACTCCAAAAGCATATAAAATAAGCTCAATTCTGGGTTCCGGGGTAAACGTTACGGCTGTTTAAAGTTTCCAGCATAATGAACCTTTAAAATTTAACCTGTAGGTTCTGTTTTCTACTTTTACCGATTTCCCTTGTTAAATTCGGCTAGCAGGTGAAGAAAGTAGCTTCTTCTACCCCAAAAGCATATAAAATATGCTCAATCTGGGTTCCGGGGCAAAAGTTATGGCTGTTTGAAGTTTGTAGGAAAATTAACCTTAAAAATTAAACCTATAGGTTCCGTTTTCAATTTTTATTGATTTCCCCCGATTAATTCGGCTGGCAGGTGGATAAAGTAGCATCTTCTACCCCAAAAGGATATAAAATATGCTTAATTCTTGGTTCCAGGCCAAAAGCTGTGTTTGTTCGAAGTTTGTGGCTGAATGAACCTTTAAAATTCTACCTGTAGGTTCTGTTTTCTACTTTTACCGATTTCCCCCGTTAAATTCGGCTAGCAGGTGAATAAAATAGCTTCTTCGACCCCAAAAGCATATAAAATATGCTCAATTCTGGGTTCCCGGGCAAAAGTCGTTGCTGTTTGAAGTTTGCAGCCGAACGAACTTTCAATATTCAACCTGTAGGTTCCGTTTTCAACTTTTACCGATTTCACCCGTTAAATTCGTCTAGCAGGTGAATTAAATAGCTTCTTCTACCCTAGAAGCATATAAAATAGGTTCAGTTTTGGGTTCCGGGGCAAACGTTACGGCTGTTTGAAGTTTTCAGCCGAATTAACCCTCAAAATTCAACCTGTAGGTTCTGTTTTCTACTTTTACCGATTTCCCTTGTTAAATTCGGCTAGCAGGTGAATAAAGTAGCTTCTTCTACACCAAAAGCATATAAAATATGCTCAATTCTGGGTTCCGGGATAAAAGTTATGGTTGTTTGAAGTTAGCAGCCGAATTAACCTTCAAAATTCAACCCGAAGTTTCCGTTTTCTATTTTTACCGGTTTTCCTCGTTTAATTCGGCTAGCAGAAGAATAAAATAGCTTCTTCGACCCCAAAAGCATATAAAATATGCTCAATTATGGGTTCCGTTGAAAAGTCGTTGCTGTTGGAAGTTTGCAGCCGAATTAAACTTCAAAATTCAACCTGTAGGTTCTGTTTTCTACTTTTACCGATTTCCTCTCTTAAATTCGGTAAGCAGGTGAATAAAATAGCTTCTTCTACCCCAAAAGCATATAAAAAATGCTTAATTCTGGGTTCCGGGGCAAACGTTATGGTTGTTTGAAGTTTACTGCCGAATTAACCTTCAAAATTAAACCTATAGGTTTTGATTTATATTTTAACCGGTTTCCCACGTTAAATTCGGCTAGTAGGTGAATAAAGTAGCTTCTTTTACCCCAACAGCATATAGCATAGGCTCAATTCTGGGTTCCGGGGTAAACCTTACGGCTGTTTAAAGTTTGCAGCAGAATGAACCTTCAAAATTTAACCTGTAGGTTCTGTTTTCGACTTTTACCAATTTCCGTTGTTAAATTCGGCTAGCAGGTGAATAAAGTAGCTTCTTCTACCCCAAAAGCATTTAAAATATGCTCAACTATGGGTTCCGGTGCAAAAGACGTTGCTGTTTGAAGTTTGCAGCCGAATTAAACTTCAAAATTCAACTTGTAGGTTCTGTTTTCTACTTTTACCAATTTCCTATCTTAAATTCGATAAGCAGGTGAATAAAGTAGCTTCTTCTACCCCAAAAGCATATAAAATAGGCTCAATTCTGGGTTCCGGGGTAAACGTTACAGCTGTTTAAAGTTTGCAGCAGAATGAACCTTCAAAATTTAACCTGTAGGTTCTGTTTTCTACTTTTACCAATTTCCGTTGTTAAATTCGGCTAGCAGGTGAATAAAGTAGCTTCTTCTACCCCAAAAGCATATAAAATATGCTCAATTCTGGGTTCCGGGGCAAAAGTTATGGCTGTTCGAAGTTTGCAGGCGAATTAACCTTAAAAGTTAAACCTGTAGGTTCCGTTTTCAATTTTATTGATTTCCCCTGTTCAATTCGGCTGGCAGGTGAATAAAATAGCTTCTTCGACCCCAAAAGCATATAAAATATGCTCAATTCTGGGTTCCGGGGCAAAAGTCGTTGCTGTTTGAAGTTTGCAGCCGAATTAACTTTCAAAATTCAACCTGTAGGTTCCGTTTTCAACTCTTACGGATTTCACCCCGTTAAATTCGTCTAGCAGGTGAATTAAATAGCTTCTTCTACCCTAGAAGCATATAAAATAGGCTCAATTCTGGGTTCCGGGGCAAAAGTTACGGCTGTTTGAAGTTTGCAGCCGAATTAACCCTCAAAATTCAATCTGTAGGTTCTGTTTTCTACTTTTACGGATTTCCCTTGTTAATCCGGCTAGCAGGTGAATAAAGTAGCTTCTTCTACCCCAAAAGCATATAAAATATGCTCAATTCTGGGTTCCCGAGCAAAAGTTATGGCTGTTTGAAGCTTGCAGGCGAATTAACCTTAAAAATTAAACCTGTAGGTTCCGTTTTCCATTTTTATTGATTTTCCCCGTTTAATTCGCCTGGCAGGTGGATAAAGTACCTTCTTCTACCCCAAAAGGATATAAAATATGCTTAATTCTGGGTTCCAGGCCAAAAGTTATGGCTGTTCGAAGTTTGCGGCTGAATAAACCTTTAAAATTCTACCTGTAGGTTCTGTTTTCTACTTTTACCGATTTCCCCCATTAAATTCGGCTAGCAGGTGAATAAAATAGCTTCTTCGACCCCAAAAGCATATAAAATATGCTCAATTCTGGGTTCCGGGGCAAAAGTCGTTGCTGTTTGAAGTTTGCAGCCGAATTAACTTTCAAAATTCAACCTGTAGGTTCCGTTTTCAACTCTTACGGATTTCACCCCGTTAAATTCGTCTAGCAGGTGAATTAAATAGCTTCTTCTACCCTAGAAGCTTATAAAATAGGCTCAATTCTGGGTTCCGGGGCAAAAGTTACGGCTGTTTGAAGTTTGCAGCCGAATTAACCCTCAAAATTCAATCTGTAGGTTCTGTTTTCTACTTTTACGCATTTCCCTTGTTAATCCGGCTAGCAGGTGAATAAAGTAGCTTCTTCTACCCCAAAAGCATATAAAATATGCTCAATTCTGGGTTCCCGGGCAAAAGTTATGGCTGTTTGAAGCTTGCAGGCGAATTAACCTTAAAAATTAAACCTGTAGGTTCCGTTTTCCATTTTTATTGATTTTCCCCGTTTAATTCGCCTGGCAGGTGGATAAAGTACCTTCTTCTACCCCAAAAGGATATAAAATATGCTTAATTCTGGGTTCCAGGCCAAAAGTTATGGCTGTTCGAAGTTTGCGGCTGAATAAACCTTTAAAATTCTACCTGTAGGTTCTGTTTTCTACTTTTACCGATTTCCCCCATTAAATTCGGCTAGCAGGTGAATAAAATAGCTTCTTCGACCCCAAAAGCATATAAAATATGCTCAATTCTGGGTTCCGGGGCAAAAGTCGTTGCTGTTTGAAGTTTGCAGCCGAATTAACTTTCAAAATTCAACCTGTAGGTTCCGTTTTCAACTCTTACGGATTTCACCCCGTTAAATTCGTCTAGCAGGTGAATTAAATAGCTTCTTCTACCCTAGAAGCATATAAAATAGGCTCAATTCTGGGTTCCGGGGCAAAAGTTACGGCTGTTTGAAGTTTGCAGCCGAATTAACCCTCAAAATTCAATCTGTAGGTTCTGTTTTCTACTTTTACGGATTTCCCTTGTTAATCCGGCTAGCAGGTGAATAAAGTAGCTTCTTCTACCCCAAAAGCATATAAAATATGCTCAATTCTGGGTTCCCGGGCAAAAGTTATGGCTGTTTGAAGCTTGCAGGCGAATTAACCTTAAAAATTAAACCTGTAGGTTCCGTTTTCCATTTTTATTGATTTTCCCCGTTTAATTCGCCTGGCAGGTGGATAAAGTACCTTCTTCTACCCCAAAAGGATATAAAATATGCTTAATTCTGGGTTCCAGGCCAAAAGTTATGGCTGTTCGAAGTTTGCGGCTGAATAAACCTTTAAAATTCTACCTGTAGGTTCTGTTTTCTACTTTTACCGATTTCCCCCATTAAATTCGGCTAGCAGGTGAATAAAATAGCTTCTTCGACCCCAAAAGCATATAAAATATGCTCAATTCTGGGTTCCGGGGCAAAAGTCGTTGCTGTTTGAAGTTTGCAGCCGAATTAACTTTCAAAATTCAACCTGTAGGTTCCGTTTTCAACTCTTACGGATTTCACCCCGTTAAATTCGTCTAGCAGGTGAATTAAATAGCTTCTTCTACCCTAGAAGCATATAAAATAGGCTCAATTCTGGGTTCCGGGGCAAAAGTTACGGCTGTTTGAAGTTTGCAGCCGAATTAACCCTCAAAATTCAACCTGTAGGTTCTGTTTTCTACTTTTACCGATTTCCCTTGTTAATCCGGCTAGCAGGTGAATAAAGTAGCTTCTTCTACCCCAAAAGCATATAAAATATGCTCAATTCTGGGTTCCGGGGCAAAAGTTATGGCAGTTTGAAGCTTGCAGGCGAATTAACCTTAAAAATTAAACCTGTAGGTTCCATTTTCCATTTTTATTGATTTTCCCCGTTTAATTCGCCTGGCAGGTGGATAAAGTAGCTTCTTCTACCCCAAAAGGATATAAAATATGCTTAATTCTGGGTTCCAGGCCAAAAGTTATGGCTATTCGAAGTTTGCGGCTGAATAAACCTTTAAAATTCTACCTGTAGGTTCTGTTTTCTACTTTTACCGATTTACCCCATTAAATTCGGCTAGCAGGTGAATAAAATAGCTTCTTCGACCCCAAAAGCATATAAAATATGCTCAATTCTGGGTTCCGGGGCAAAATTCGTTGCTGTTTGAAGTTTGCAGCCGAATTAACTTTTAAAATTCAACCTGTAGGTTCCGTTTTCAACTCTTACGGATTTCACCCCGTTAAATTCGTCTAGCAGGTGAATTAAATAGCTTCTTCTACCCTAGAAGCATATAAAATAGGCTCAATTCTGGGTTCCGGGGCAAAAGTTACGGCTGTTTGAAGTTTGCAGCCGAATTAACCCTCAAAATTCAACCTGTAGGTTCTGTTTTCTACTTTTACCGATTTCCCTTGTTAATCCGGCTAGCAGGTGAATAAAGTAGCTTCTTCTACCCCAAAAGCATATAAAATATGCTCAATTCTGGGTTCCGGGGCAAAAGTTATGGCTGTTTGAAGCTTGCAGCCGAATTAAACTTAAAAATTAAACCTGTAGGTTCCGTTTTCCATTTTTATTGATTTTCCCCGTTTAATTCGCCTGGCAGGTGGATAAAGTAGCTTCTTCTACCCCAAAAGGATATAAAATATGCTTAATTCTGGGTTCCAGGCCAAAAGTTATGGCTGTTCGAAGTTTGCGGCTGAATAAACCTTTAAAATTCTACCTGTAGGTTCTGTTTTCTACTTTTACCGATTTCCCCCATTAAATTCGGCTAGCAGGTGAATAAAATAGCTTCTTCGACCCCAAAAGCATATAAAATATGCTCAATTCTGGGTTCCGGGGCAAAAGTCGTTGCTGTTTGAAGTTTGCAGCCGAATTAACTTTCAAAATTCAACCTGTAGGTTCCGTTTTCAACTCTTACGGATTTCACCCCGTTAAATTCGTCTAGTAGGTGAATTAAATAGCTTCTTCTACCCTAGAAGCATATAAAATAGGCTCAATTCTGGGTTCCGGGGCAAAAGTTACGACTGTTTGAAGTTTGCAGCCGAATTAACCCTCAAAATTCAACCTGTAGGTTCTGTTTTCTACTTTTACCGATTTCCCTTGTTAATCCGGCTAGGAGGTGAATAAAGTAGCTTCTTCTACCCCAAAAGCATATAAAATAAGCTCAATTCTGGGTTCCGGGGCAAAAGTTATGGCTGTTTGAAGCTTGCAGGCGAATTAACCTTAAAAATTAAACCTATAGGTTCCGTTTTCCATTTTTATTGATTTTCCCCGTTTAATTCGCCTGGCAGGTGGATAAAGTAGCTTCTTCTACCCCAAAAGGATATAAAATATGCTTAATTCTGGGTTCCAGGCCAAAAGTTATGGCTGTTCGAAGTTTGCGGCTGAATAAACCTTTAAAATTCTACCTGTAGGTTCTGTTTTCTACTTTTACCGATTTCCCCCATTAAATTCGGCTAGCAGGTGAATAAAATAGCTTCTTCGACCCCAAAAGCATATAAAATATGCTCAATTCTGGGTTCCGGGGCAAAAGTCGTTGCTGTTTGAAGTTTGCAGCCGAATTAACTTTCAAAATTCAACCTGTAGGTTCCGTTTTCAACTCTTACGGATTTCACCCCGTTAAATTCGTCTAGTAGGTGAATTAAATAGCTTCTTCTACCCTAGAAGCATATAAAATAGGCTCAATTCTGGGTTCCGGGGCAAAAGTTACGACTGTTTGAAGTTTGCAGCCGAATTAACCCTCAAAATTCAACCTGTAGGTTCTGTTTTCTACTTTTACCGATTTCCCTTGTTAATCCGGCTAGGAGGTGAATAAAGTAGCTTCTTCTACCCCAAAAGCATATAAAATAAGCTCAATTCTGGGTTCCGGGGCAAAAGTTATGGCTGTTTGAAGCTTGCAGGCGAATTAACCTTAAAAATTAAACCTATAGGTTCCGTTTTCCATTTTTATTGATTTTCCCCGTTTAATTCGCCTGGCAGGTGCATAAAGTAGCTTCTTCTACCCCAAAAGGATATAAAATATGCTTAATTCTGGGTTCCAGGCCAAAAGTTATGGCTGTTCAAAGTTTGCGGCTGAATAAACCTTTAAAATTCTAACTGTAGGTTCTGTTTTCTACTTTTACCGATTTCCCCCATTAAATTCGGCTAGCAGGTGACTAAAATAGCTTCTTCGACCCCAAAAGCATATAAAATATGCTCAATTCTGAGTTCCGGGGCAAAAGTCGTTGTTGTTTGAAGTTTGCAGCCGAATTAACTTTCAAAATTCAACCTGTAGGTTCCGTTTTCAACTCTTACGGATTTCACCCCGTTAAATTCGTCTAGCAGGTGAATTAAATAGCTTCTTCTACCCTAGAAGCATATAAAATAGGCTCAATTCTGGGTTCCGGGGCAAAAGTTACGGCTGTTTGAAGTTTGCAGCCGAATTAACCCTCAAAATTCAATCTGTAGGTTCTGTTTTCTACTTTTACGGATTTCCCTTGTTAATCCGGCTAGCAGGTGAATAAAGTAGCTTCTTCTACCCCAAAAGCATATAAAATAAGCTCAATTCTGGGTTCCGGGGCAAAAGTTATGGCTGTTTGAAGCTTGCAGGCGAATTAACCTTAAAAATTAAACCTATAGGTTCCGTTTTCCATTTTTATTGATTTTCCCCGTTTAATTCGCCTGGCAGGTGGATAAAGTAGCTTCTTCTACCCCAAAAGGATATAAAATATGCTTAATTCTGGGTTCCAGGCCAAAAGTTATGGCTGTTCAAAGTTTGCGGCTGAATAAACCTTTAAAATTCTAACTGTAGGTTCTGTTTTCTACTTTTACCGATTTCCCCCATTAAATTCGGCTAGCAGGTGACTAAAATAGCTTCTTCGACCCCAAAAGCATATAAAATATGCTCAATTCTGAGTTCCGGGGCAAAAGTCGTTGTTGTTTGAAGTTTGCAGCCGAATTAACTTTCAAAATTCAACCTGTAGGTTCCGTTTTCAACTCTTACGGATTTCACCCCGTTAAATTCGTCTAGCAGGTGAATTAAATAGCTTCTTCTACCTTAGAAGCATATAAAATAGGCTCCATTTTGGGTTCCGGGGCAAACGTTACGGCTGTTTGAAGTTTGCAGCCGAATTAACCCTCAAAATTCAACCTGTAGGTTCTGTTTTCTACTTTTACCGGTTTCCCTTGTTAAATCCGGCTAGCAAGTGAATAAAGTAGCTTCTTCTACCCCAAAAGGATATAAAATATGCTCAATTCTGGGTTCCGGGGCAAAAGTTATGGCTGTTTGAAGTTTGCTGCCGAATTAACCTTAAAAATTAAACCTATAGGTTCCGTTATATCTTTTAACCGGTTTCCCACGTTAAATTCGTCTAGAAGGTGAATACAGTAGCTTCTTCTACCCCAAAAGCATATAAAATAAGCTCAATTCTGGGTTCCGGGGTAAACGTTACGGCTGTTTAAAGTTTGCAGCAGAATGAACCTTCAAAATTTAACCTGTAGGTTCTGTTTTCTACTTTTACCGATTTCCCTTGTTAAATTCGGCTAGCAAGTGAAGAAAGTAGGTTCTTCTACCCCAAAAGCATATAAAATATGCTCAATTCTGGGTTTAGGGGCAAAAGTTATGGCTGTTTGAAGCTTGCAAGCGAATTAACCTTAAAAATTAAACCTGTAGGTTCCGTTTTCCATTTTTATTGATTTCCCCCGTTTAATTCGCCTGGCAGGTGGATAAAGTAGCTTCTTCTACCCCAAAAGGATATAAAATATGCTTAATTCTTGGTTCCAGGCCAAAAGTTATGGCTGTTCGAAGTTTGCGGCTGAATAAACGTTTAAAGTTCTAAAATATGCTCAATTCTGGGTTCCGGGGCAAAAGTCGTTGCTGTTTGAAGTTTGCAGCCGAATTAACTTTCAAAATTCAACCTGTAGGTTCCGTTTTCAACTCTTACGGATTTCACCCCGTTAAATTCGTCTAGCAGGTGAATTAAATAGCTTCTTCTACCCTAGAAGCATATAAAATAGGCTCAATTCTGGGTTCCGGGGCAAAAGTTACGGCTGATTGAAGTTTGCAGCCGAATTAACCCTCAAAATTCAACCTGTAGGTTCTGTTTTCTACTTTTACCGATTTCCCTTGTTAATCCGGCTAGCAGGTGAATAAAGTAGCTTCTTCTACCCCAAAAGCATATAAAATATGCTCAATTCTGGGTTCCGGGGCAAAAGTTATGGCAGTTTGAAGCTTGCAGGCGAATTAACCTTAAAAATTAAACCTGTAGGTTCCATTTTCCATTTTTATTGATTTTCCCCGTTTAATTCGCCTGGCAGGTGGATAAAGTAGCTTCTTCTACCCCAAAAGGATATAAAATATGCTTAATTCTGGGTTCCAGGCCAAAAGTTATGGCTATTCGAAGTTTGCGGCTGAATAAACCTTTAAAATTCTACCTGTAGGTTCTGTTTTCTACTTTTACCGATTTACCCCATTAAATTCGGCTAGCAGGTGAATAAAATAGCTTCTTCGACCCCAAAAGCATATAAAATATGCTCAATTCTGGGTTCCGGGGCAAAATTCGTTGCTGTTTGAAGTTTGCAGCCGAATTAACTTTTAAAATTCAACCTGTAGGTTCCGTTTTCAACTCTTACGGATTTCACCCCGTTAAATTCGTCTAGCAGGTGAATTAAATAGCTTCTTCTACCCTAGAAGCATATAAAATAGGCTCAATTCTGGGTTCCGGGGCAAAAGTTACGGCTGTTTGAAGTTTGCAGCCGAATTAACCCTCAAAATTCAACCTGTAGGTTCTGTTTTCTACTTTTACCGATTTCCCTTGTTAATCCGGCTAGCAGGTGAATAAAGTAGCTTCTTCTACCCCAAAAGCATATAAAATATGCTCAATTCTGGGTTCCGGGGCAAAAGTTATGGCTGTTTGAAGCTTGCAGCCGAATTAAACTTAAAAATTAAACCTGTAGGTTCCGTTTTCCATTTTTATTGATTTTCCCCGTTTAATTCGCCTGGCAGGTGGATAAAGTAGCTTCTTCTACCCCAAAAGGATATAAAATATGCTTAATTCTGGGTTCCAGGCCAAAAGTTATGGCTGTTCGAAGTTTGCGGCTGAATAAACCTTTAAAATTCTACCTGTAGGTTCTGTTTTCTACTTTTACCGATTTCCCCCATTAAATTCGGCTAGCAGGTGAATAAAATAGCTTCTTCGACCCCAAAAGCATATAAAATATGCTCAATTCTGGGTTCCGGGGCAAAAGTCGTTGCTGTTTGAAGTTTGCAGCCGAATTAACTTTCAAAATTCAACCTGTAGGTTCCGTTTTCAACTCTTACGGATTTCACCCCGTTAAATTCGTCTAGTAGGTGAATTAAATAGCTTCTTCTACCCTAGAAGCATATAAAATAGGCTCAATTCTGGGTTCCGGGGCAAAAGTTACGACTGTTTGAAGTTTGCAGCCGAATTAACCCTCAAAATTCAACCTGTAGGTTCTGTTTTCTACTTTTACCGATTTCCCTTGTTAATCCGGCTAGGAGGTGAATAAAGTAGCTTCTTCTACCCCAAAAGCATATAAAATAAGCTCAATTCTGGGTTCCGGGGCAAAAGTTATGGCTGTTTGAAGCTTGCAGGCGAATTAACCTTAAAAATTAAACCTATAGGTTCCGTTTTCCATTTTTATTGATTTTCCCCGTTTAATTCGCCTGGCAGGTGGATAAAGTAGCTTCTTCTACCCCAAAAGGATATAAAATATGCTTAATTCTGGGTTCCAGGCCAAAAGTTATGGCTGTTCGAAGTTTGCGGCTGAATAAACCTTTAAAATTCTACCTGTAGGTTCTGTTTTCTACTTTTACCGATTTCCCCCATTAAATTCGGCTAGCAGGTGAATAAAATAGCTTCTTCGACCCCAAAAGCATATAAAATATGCTCAATTCTGGGTTCCGGGGCAAAAGTCGTTGCTGTTTGAAGTTTGCAGCCGAATTAACTTTCAAAATTCAACCTGTAGGTTCCGTTTTCAACTCTTACGGATTTCACCCCGTTAAATTCGTCTAGTAGGTGAATTAAATAGCTTCTTCTACCCTAGAAGCATATAAAATAGGCTCAATTCTGGGTTCCGGGGCAAAAGTTACGACTGTTTGAAGTTTGCAGCCGAATTAACCCTCAAAATTCAACCTGTAGGTTCTGTTTTCTACTTTTACCGATTTCCCTTGTTAATCCGGCTAGGAGGTGAATAAAGTAGCTTCTTCTACCCCAAAAGCATATAAAATAAGCTCAATTCTGGGTTCCGGGGCAAAAGTTATGGCTGTTTGAAGCTTGCAGGCGAATTAACCTTAAAAATTAAACCTATAGGTTCCGTTTTCCATTTTTATTGATTTTCCCCGTTTAATTCGCCTGGCAGGTGGATAAAGTAGCTTCTTCTACCCCAAAAGGATATAAAATATGCTTAATTCTGGGTTCCAGGCCAAAAGTTATGGCTGTTCAAAGTTTGCGGCTGAATAAACCTTTAAAATTCTAACTGTAGGTTCTGTTTTCTACTTTTACCGATTTCCCCCATTAAATTCGGCTAGCAGGTGACTAAAATAGCTTCTTCGACCCCAAAAGCATATAAAATATGCTCAATTCTGAGTTCCGGGGCAAAAGTCGTTGTTGTTTGAAGTTTGCAGCCGAATTAACTTTCAAAATTCAACCTGTAGGTTCCGTTTTCAACTCTTACGGATTTCACCCCGTTAAATTCGTCTAGCAGGTGAATTAAATAGCTTCTTCTACCTTAGAAGCATATAAAATAGGCTCCATTTTGGGTTCCGGGGCAAACGTTACGGCTGTTTGAAGTTTGCAGCCGAATTAACCCTCAAAATTCAACCTGTAGGTTCTGTTTTCTACTTTTACCGGTTTCCCTTGTTAAATCCGGCTAGCAAGTGAATAAAGTAGCTTCTTCTACCCCAAAAGGATATAAAATATGCTCAATTCTGGGTTCCGGGGCAAAAGTTATGGCTGTTTGAAGTTTGCTGCCGAATTAACCTTAAAAATTAAACCTATAGGTTCCGTTATATCTTTTAACCGGTTTCCCACGTTAAATTCGTCTAGAAGGTGAATACAGTAGCTTCTTCTACCCCAAAAGCATATAAAATAAGCTCAATTCTGGGTTCCGGGGTAAACGTTACGGCTGTTTAAAGTTTGCAGCAGAATGAACCTTCAAAATTTAACCTGTAGGTTCTGTTTTCTACTTTTACCGATTTCCCTTGTTAAATTCGGCTAGCAAGTGAAGAAAGTAGGTTCTTCTACCCCAAAAGCATATAAAATATGCTCAATTCTGGGTTTAGGGGCAAAAGTTATGGCTGTTTGAAGCTTGCAAGCGAATTAACCTTAAAAATTAAACCTGTAGGTTCCGTTTTCCATTTTTATTGATTTCCCCCGTTTAATTCGCCTGGCAGGTGGATAAAGTAGCTTCTTCTACCCCAAAAGGATATAAAATATGCTTAATTCTTGGTTCCAGGCCAAAAGTTATGGCTGTTCGAAGTTTGCGGCTGAATAAACGTTTAAAGTTCTAAAATATGCTCAATTCTGGGTTCCGGGGCAAAAGTCGTTGCTGTTTGAAGTTTGCAGCCGAATTAACTTTCAAAATTCAACCTGTAGGTTCCGTTTTCAACTCTTACCGATTTCACCCGTTAAATTCGTCTAGCAAGTGAATTAAATAGCTTCTTCTACCCTAGAAGCATATAAAAAAGGCTCAATTCTGGGTTCCGGGGCAAAAGTTACGGCTGTTTGATGTTTGCAGCCGAATTAACCCTCAAAATTCAACCTGTAGGTTCTGTTTTCTACTTTTACCGATTTCCCTTGTTAATCCGGCTAGCAGGTGAATAAAGTAGCTTCTTCTACCCCAAAAGCATATAAAATATGCTCAATTCTGGGTTCTGGGGCAAACGTTATGGCTGTTTGAAGCTTGCAGGCGAATTAACCTTAAAAATTAAACCCGTAGGTTCCGTTTTCCATTTTTATTGATTTCCCCCGTTTAATTCGCCTGGCAGGTGGATAAAGTAGCTTCTTCTACCCAAAAAGGATATAAAATATGCTTAATTCTTGGTTCCAGGCCAAAAGTTATGGCTGTTCGAAGTTTGCGGCTGAATAAACCTTTAAAATTCTACCTGTAGGTTCTTTTTTCTACTTTTACCGATTTCCCCCATTAAATTCGGCTGGCAGGTGAATAAAATTGCTTCTTCGACCCCAAAAGCATATAAAATATGCTCAATTCTGGGTTCCGGGGCAAAAGTCGTTGCTGTTTGAAGTTTGCAGCCGAACGAACTTTCAAAATTCAACCTGTAGGTTCCGTTTTCAACTTTTACCGATTTCACCCGTTAAATTCGTCTAGCAGGTGAATTAAATAGCTTCTTCTACCCTAGAAGCATATAAAATTAAACCTATAGGTTTTGATTTATATTTTAACCGGTTTCCCACGTTAAATTCGGCTAGCAGGTGAATAAAGTAGCTTCTTTTACCCCAACAGCATATAGCATAGGCTCAATTCTGGGTTCCGGGGTAAACCTTACGGCTGTTTAAAGTTTCCAGCAGAATGAACCTTCAAAATTTAACCTGTAGGTTCTGTTTTCTACTTTTACCGATTTCCCTTGTTAAATTCGGCTAGCAAGTGAATAAAGTAGCTTCTTCTACCCCAAAAGCATATAAAATAAGCTCAATTATGGGTTCCGGGGCAAAAGTTATGGCTGTTTGATGTTTGCAGGCAAATTAACCTTAAAAATTAAACCTATAGGTTCCGTTTTCAATTTTTATTGATTTCCCCCGTTTAATTCGGCTGGCAGGTGGATAAAGTAGCTTCTTCTACCCCAAAAGCATATAAAATATGCTCAATTATGGGTTCCGGTGCAAAAGACGTTGCTGTTTGAAGTTTGCAGCCGAATTAAACTTCAAAATTCAACCTGTAGGTTCTGTTTTCTACTTTTACCGATTTCCTATCTTAAATTCGGTAAGCAGGTGAATAAAGTAGCTTCTTCTACCCCAAAAGCATATAAAATAGGCTCAATTCTGGGTTTCGGGGTAAACGTTACGGCTGTTTAAAGTTTGCAGCAGAATGAACCTTCAAAATTTAACCTGTAGGTTCTGTTTTCTACTTTTACCAATTTCCGTTGTTAAATTCGGCTAGCAGGTGAATAAAGTAGCTTCTTCTACCCCAAAAGCATATAAAATATGCTCAATTATGGGTTCCGGTGCAAAAGACGTTGCTGTTTGAAGTTTGCAGCCGAATTAAACTTCAAAATTCAACCTGTAGGTTCTGTTTTCTACTTTTACCGATTTCCTATCTTAAATTCGGTAAGCAGGTGAATAAAGTAGCTTCTTCTACCCCAAAAGCATATTAAATAGGCTCAATTCTGGGTTTCGGGGTAAACGTTACGGCTGTTTAAAGTTTGCAGCAGAATGAACCTTCAAAATTTAACCTATAGGTTCTGTTTTCTACTTTTACCAATTTCCGTTGTTAAATTCGGCTAGCAGGTGAATAAAGTAGCTTCTTCTACCCCAAAAGCATATAAAATATGCTCAATTCTGGGTTCCGGGGCAAAAGTTATGGCTGTTTGAAGTTTGCAGGCGAATTAACCTTAAAAATTAAACCTGTAGGTTCCGTTTTAAATTTTATTGATTTCCCCTGTTCAATTCGGCTGGCAGGTGGATAAAGTAGCTTCTTCTACCCCAAAAGGATATAAAATAAAGTAGTTCTGGGTTCCAGGCCAAAAGTTGTGGTTGTGCGAAGTTTGCGGCTGAATGAACCTTTAAAATTCTACCTGTAGGTTCTGTTTTCTACTTTTACCGATTTCCCCCGTTAAATTCGGCTAGCAGGTGAATAAAATAGCTTCTTCAATCCCCAAAAGCATATAAAATATGCTCAGTTCTGGGTTCCGGGGCAAAAGTCGTTGCTGTTTGAAGTTTGCAGTCGAATTAACTTTCAAAATTCAATCTGTCGGTTCCGTTTTCTACTTTTACCGATTTCACCCGTTAAATTCGTCTAGCAGGTGAATTAAATAGCTTCTTCTACCCTTGAAGCATATAAAATAGGCTCAATTCTGGGTTCGGGGCAAACGTTACGGCTAATTGCAGTTTGCAGCCGAATTAACCCTCAAAATTCAACCTGTAGGTTCTGTTTTTTACTTTTTACCGATTTCCCTTGTGTAATCCGGCTAGCAGGTGAATAAAGTAGCTTCTTCTTCACCAAAAGCATATAAAATATGCTCAATTCTGGGTTCCGGGGTAAAAGTTATGGCTGTTTGAAGTTAGCAGGCGAATTAACCTTAAAAATTAAACCTATAGGTTCCGTTTTCAATTTTTATTGATTTCCGCCGTTTATTTCGCCTGGCTGGTGGATAAAGTAGCTTCTTCTACCCCAAAAGTGTAACACCCCGATTCCCAGGTGTCACTTTAGTAACCAAAATAAACTTTACGCGGAAAACAGGTAATTATTTTTTTTGATTCCTTTAAATAAAAGCGATAAAGAAATAAAGACACAATCCAACAACTAAACTAACCGATATACAATATAAACACTTGTACAGCCTCAGCCGCACTCTCCCGTCACGCGCACTCGCAGTGACTCCAAAGTAGTAAGCCCGCAGGCAAGTATATACAAACCAACACTGTTGGTAAAAGTATCAAAATATACAGTTATCCAAGACAAAGTCGGCACCCAAAAATGGCCTGAACAAAAGACCCCTATACTCCGACAGACTCTCTGTGATCCTCCTCAAAAGAACCACACAAAAAGCCACCCATCGGAACCTACCCTTTCCCAAAAGAAACTGACGATCAGAGCTCTACACAAATAATGACGCTAGCCTAACCTACCCTCCCAGCTCAACTCACCAATCCTCCTCCTCCTCATCGCTGCTCGGCGAGTAACTCTCCCCACTGCTCTCGGAGTCAGAGTCGGAATCCACCGTAATCATCTCGGTGTCCAAATCCTTGACCTCCCTCCTAACTGTCCTGCGCACCGCCCTAGTCGAGCCGGTCTCCACATCCACCTCTCCTGTAAGAACATCCTCCTCCACCACCCTCATCAAGGGGTCCACACGGTAGCCGTGCGGTGAAGAGAAAGATAAGAGACGTGAGGCAGATGGGACAACGGACTCCCTCCTCTGCTGCACGAGCCTAGAGGACGACGCCACGTCGGTAGGGGCAATGGCAGTAGCAGGAGGTGGCACAACAGGTGCAACAGCAACAGTCTCGATCTCCGCTGGGTCCTCGTCATCAGAAGGTGAAGTCGGAGGGGGTGCAGGTGGTCCGTGACCAGTGCCTGGTCCACAGTGAACTGAGGGCGGCAAGTCAAAACTCAGCTCCATACGCCATAACACTCCTCTCATCAGGCGTCCTCGCTCATCCGTCCGGTCCTCCATGACCCTTCCCCTGTACGTCGCCCGGTGACCAGCCACATCGATCACCCAAGCGGTGGGGGCATCCCTATCCACCAACTCATATTTGATCCCCCCCCGAGGGAGAGACCATCGAGAACCAGTCGGCCATCGACATCTAGCAGCAGGTCGACCGCCCAAACACCAACATGCAACCAAAGCCAAGGCGCTAGGGTCAACTCACGGAAATAAGTAGATATACACTCAACATGTGATATGGGGTATAGATATATGTCGATATATACATATATAAACAATCCTAGCATGTTATGGCTCTAACAATGCTTCAATAAACAAACAGCACACAATTCAAGTCAGAATGAATGTATGCGTGAAATGCAATCATGATCCGGATTTGTGACGCGTTCCCGTTCGCCACAAGTGAAGCATTCCCGTTCTTCACTATGGATGAACCATTCATGTTATTCATCCTGGATGAACCATTCCCGTTATTCATCCTTGGTGAACCATTCCCGTTATTTATCATTAATGCAGTGGTGAACCATTCCCGTTATTCACCATGAAATGCACAGGTGAACAATTCCCGTTATTCACTCGATTGATGCAATATGGTTAGCCAAACACCGAATCGTCCTCACCACATAAGTGTTTAGCTCAAACCCAAACTCAAAACAACCCAAGAGTTAGTGTCGGTCAATACAACACAACTCGGAGTAAGTGTCGGTCAATACAACACAACTCCACCCACAAAAGTACACAAGGGTCTAGTGTCGGTCAATACAACACAGCCCAAACAACAAGAGCGCTAAGTGTCGGTCAATACAACACAGCTCCAACAACAAGAGAACCCAAGGGATTAGTGTCGGTCAATAAAACACAACCCCAACAACAAGAGTACGTAAAGTACTCGGTGAAATTCAATCATCACCTTAGCTCACCTCAGTGGCTTTCCCCAATTCCAAAACCCACAACAAAAGTCGACTTTTCCCCGTCTTTCGTAAAATTTCCCCCTTCAGTTTTCCTATGCTTAAACGTTAATAAAAATGATTTCAATTCACATTAGTCAGGTTATGAGTTTATTTCTCAAAGTCTAAGTTTCCTAAGTCTTTAGTTTTTCAAAGCTCTATCACTCTAAGTTTTCAAAGATCAACCACCCAAAATACATTTTCCGGGGAAAGTCTAAGAATTCCAACATATGGCTAAGTCTCAAACCCCACATTTGGACTTGCCTAGGGTTGTTCATCCAACCCGAAACACCAACTTTAATCAGTTCAGAGGTTCCCCACTCCGAAATCGCGTCAAAACGCACAAACCAACAATATCACAACATCACAAGTTATGGAAAAGCATCATAACATCAACTCATCATCATAATCAACATCAGATACAACATAAGTCGAATTTATTGACGCCTATCATGCAATCATAGCTAATATGTAAGTTGCCCTAACCTCGAGCTGATCCAGCCTCGTAATCAAAGTTTTCTTCAAGCAAATGCTCTGAATATTCCAAAGTTCCGTCAACTGAACCTCGGAGAAAAACAAAGCAGAATCCAAACAAAATCGATTAGTTCGATCACAAAACAACACATAAACGATAGACAAAGCATTAAAGCTTCAGAATACGACAATCGGGTACGAAAAGACAAGTTTTCGAAAACGAAAACTCCCCCCCCTAAAGGAATAGCTCTCGACCATTAAGGAAAAAGGGCTCCGGCTCTTTTTCTTCGATCAAATCTGTTTACAAGGTAGTTTTAGGGTAAAACTAAGGCAAAGAAACTGTCGGAACAATTTTCGGACAATCCGATCAAAATACTGCCGTTCAGGGGCATTTTGGTCCAAAATAAAAGCTCAAAACCTCGAAGTTATCAGTTCGGAAAACAAATTTGACAGCAATGATCCTAACGACATCCGTGACAACAAATCCTAAAGGCATGAAGTCAGATTACGTCTTTTCGACAATAAAGTTGAAATGTGAGACAAAAAGGGTTTTGAATCAGTTTTTCAGATCCTTGACAACTGGATCGCAATCGGCGATTACTGACAGAGGTTTTAGACTCTTGGGAACGTAGGGAAGATAACCCAAGCAAGAAATCAGAGAAAATGGACAGTTTTACAAAAAGCTCAAAACTGTGAGCACAGAAACGACTTTAGAAACGCAGTAGAAACAGTAATCAGAGGTAAGAATCATGCTAGTTACCTCAGTACCTCGAAGTAGGGACGAACTGCACGAAGATCGGTCAAGTTTTCGCGAAAATATTTCTCCCCCAAGCTCTCCTCAAACTCGCGGCCAACAAGGAAGGAAATGAAGAGATATTTGCTTTTTCGCCTATTTATAGGCAGGTGAAATCGCGGGAAAATGAAAATTTCGCGATTCCGATTTTTGAAGCACGTTCACCGAAGAATTCTAAGAGAGATTCTGGCGTCAGAAATCCAGAACTCAGAACAAATATCTATGATTTGGGAAAAACGATATCTAAAATCCCAAAAGCGGTGTAAGTTAATCTGTCCCGAAAAACTACTTTTTGCTGTGATGGTCAGACGACAAAACTTCCTTCTGAGGAAAGATTGGAAACGTCGAAACAAATCTGGCAACGCGGACGGAAACTTCGTTAGAAGTCCCGAATAGAAAAAGTCTTCATCCATCGCTCGAAACTAGGGTTTCGAAGCAAGAAATTAGCGTCGGCGGACTTCCGAAAAGTAAATACTATCGTGCGTACAGTCCAGAGTTCCGAAATGAAACGCTGGTCGAAGGAAAAATAAAGAGAATCTTTAAATTTTCCAAGGATTCGAAATCTCACTTAAAACGTTGCTCTAAAGCGAAATTAGCCTATACTGGACACGCTCGCCATAAGGCAGGTGTGCAGATGACTCGTACTAACTCCGAAAACGACTACGCAACATTCCTCAAGCAATTCCTGAACTTTCTTCTTCATTAATCTTTCTCAAATATCAAACTCCTGTCACGCTTACACTGATTCTACGCGTGAGTCGGAAACTAACTTGTTCTGAAAATCCAAGTCTTACAATACTCCCCTCCAAAAAGAAAGTTTCGTCCTCGAAACTCAGAGTTCTGCAAAAAGTCCGGGGTACAGTTCCTTGATCTTATCTTCCAATTCCCATGTAGCGTCCCCCGTATCATTATTCCATATCACCTTCACTAACGCAATCTGCTTCCCTCTAAGCTGTTTCACTTTTCTATCCCCAATACTCACTGGCGGTGTCTCAAAGGTCAAATCATCCTTCAGTTCAACGTTGTCTGGCTCGATTACATGAGTCGGGTCTGGAATGTACTTCCTCAACTGCGACACATGAAATACATCATGAATGTTGGAAAGAAATGGTGGTAGTGCAATCTGATATGCAACTGGTCCAACACGTCGAGTGATTTGATAAGGACCACTAAACTTTGGCCTAAGCTTCCTTGACTTAATAGCTCGTCCAACCCCCGTAGTCTGAGTAACTCGTAGAAACACATGTAAGATCAAGTTTTGATCTAGTAGTACAACTCTATGTTTTGATGATTACAAGTTAACCTTTTGATATGAACAATTGTGGTACTCTAACGTGTTTTTCTGAGTGTGCTATTTACAGGCTCTGACCCTGACTCAATTTCACACAAATCAGAAGCACTGTGTATAAAGGGTAACCCAAGCAACGCTTTCGCATTCACCATGTTCAGTATGAACAGTGGAAAAGCTTCAGAAGATCTGAAGCTATACAAACTCTGATGAGGACTCAGTCGCTAGAAGCTCTGATGATCCAGAAGTTCTGACAACCAAGAAACACTGAAGGTTCAGATGTTCCGATGGTGTAGAAGACTCTGAAGATCCAGAAGCTGAATAGTGGAAACTCTGAAGTCCAGAAGCAAGAAACTCTGAAGGCCATGTTCTTCCCTCTGAGTTCAGAATCAGAAGATACAATGGTCAGAGGATCTGTGCTATCCCTCTGACTCTGATCAACCGGCTTCACAAGTTCCAATACGAAGCATTCCTCTGATCAGAAGTCTCCTAGGTTAAAAGGTCAAGTCGCTATCCAAGTACAAAAGCAAGTGTACCTTCCTGACGACCTACCTAACGTTCTCAGCCACAGCAGAAGCTGGATTTTCCAGAACTGCCCTCCAACGGTAGCATTTCCCATGCAACGCTCAACCCTAATCCTTGGAGTATATATAGAGGCTGAAGATTGAAAGAAGCGGCTTGAAGAAAAAAAATATACAAGAAGCAATACACACGCGCAAGATATATTCTAAGCTTTCTTTCATCTTGTAATTTATTTTAGTTTACACTCAGCTTATTCAGAAGCAAACCCTTGTAAACACCAACCTCAAACAGTTGTTTGATTTTCCTTTAGGAGATCAAGGTTGATCAGATCCTAGAGAAGACTAAGAGAGTGAATCTTAGTGTGAGCTAAGTCAGTGTAATTGTTAGTCACTTGTAGGTTTCAAGTGCAGTTGTAACTCTTACCTGATTAGTGGATTGCCTTCATTCTAAGAAGGAAGAAATCACCTTAACGGGTGGACTGGAGTAGCTTGAGTGATTTATCAAGTGAACCAGGATAAAATCCTTGTGTGCTTTTCTATCTCTATCTTTTGCACTTAGTTCTCGAAAAGATTTGTTAAAATCTTTAAGGTGGTAGTTTTGTACTGAAAACGTTATTCAAACCCCCCCTTTCTACCGTTTTTCATACCTTCAATTGGTATCAGAGCGCAAGTTCTGATTACCACACCTAACAGTGTTCAGTGATCCGGGCCGGTGTGAAAAACAATGGCTGCCACCACCAGTGAAACTCAAAGAGATGGTTACAACGCAAAGCCTCCTATGTTCGATGGTCAAAGGTTCGAATATTGGAAAGATAGACTGGAAAGTTTCTTTCTGGGTTTCGATGCAGATCTCTGGGATATTATTGTGGATGGCTATGAGCGTCCAGTTGATGCAGATGGCAAAAAGATCCCAAGGTCAGAGATGTCTGCAGATCAAAAGAAGCTGTACTCACAACATCATAAAGCAAGAGCAATTCTTCTAAGTGCTATCTCCTATGAGGAGTACCAGAAGATTACAGATCGTGAGTTTGCTAAAGGCATTTTTGATTCTCTGAAGATGTCTCATGAAGGAAACAAGAAAGTCAAAGAATCAAAGGCATTGTCTTTGATCCAAAAGTATGAATCCTTCATCATGGAGCCAAATGAGTCCATTGAAGAAATGTTCTCCAGATTTCAACTGCTTGTAGCTGGCATACGTCCTCTCAACAAGAGCTACACAACAAAAGATCACGTCATAAGGGTCATCAGGTGTCTTCCTGAAAGTTGGATGCCTTTGGTGACTTCAATAGAGCTCACGAGAGATGTTGAGAATATGAGTTTAGAAGAACTCATCAGCATTTTGAAATGCCATGAGCTGAAGCGCTCAGAGATGCAAGATCTGAGGAAAAAGTCCATAGCCTTGAAATCCAAATCTGAAAAGGCTAAGGTTGAGAAGTCAAAGGCTCTTCAAGCTGAAGAAGAAGAATCTGAAGAAGCATCAGAAGATTCTGATGAAGATGAGCTGACTCTGATCTCCAAGAGACTCAACCGCATCTGGAAGCACAGGCAGAGCAAGTTCAAAGGCTCTGGAAAGGCAAGAGGAAAGTCTGAATCCTCAGGTCAGAAGAAGTCATCAATCAAGGAAGTCACTTGCTTTGAGTGCAAAGAATCAGGGCACTACAAAAGTGACTGTCCAAAATTGAAGAAGGACAAGAAGCCAAAGAAGCACTTCAAGACCAAGAAGAGTCTGATGGTGACATTCGATGAATCAGAGTCAGAGGATGTTGACTCTGATGGTGAAGTCCAAGGACTCATGGCTATTGTCAAAGACAAAGGAACAGAGTCAAAGGAAGCTGTTGACTCTGACTCAGAATCAGAAGGAGATCCAGACTCTGACGATGAAAATGAGGTATTTGCTTCCTTCTCTACCTCTGAACTGAAACATGCTTTGTCTGATATCATGGATAAGTATAACTCCTTGTTGTCTAAGCATAAGAAGCTGAAAAAGAACTTATCTGCTGTTTCTAAAACTCCTTCTGAACATGAGAAAATCATATCTGATTTGAAAAATGATAACCATGCTTTAGTTAATTCTAACTCTGTGCTTAAGAATCAAATTGCAAAGTTAGAAGAAGTTATTGCCTGCGATGCCTCTGATAGTAAGCATGAATCTAAGTATGAAAAATCTTTTCAAAGATTCCTGGCTAAAAGCGTAGATAGAAGCTTAATGGCTTCAATGATCTATGGTGTAAGCAGAAATGGAATGCATGGCATTGGCTATTCTAAACCAATTAGAAATGAGCCTTCTGTGTCTAAAGCTAAATCCTTGTATGAATGCTTTGTTCCCTCGGGTACCATATTGCCTGATCCTGTACCTGCTGAAGTTGCTAAAAACCCTCTTAAAAAGGGATCTTTCTCTATGACTAAATATCATGCAAATATTCCTTTAAAATATCATGTTGAGACACCCAAGGTGATCAGAACCTTTGGGGTAACTAACAAAAGAGGACCCAGAAAGTGGGTACCTAAGGACAAGATTATCTATGTTGCAGATATCCTTGATAGCTCCACTGAAACACCAATCATGGTATCTGGACAGTGGATGCTCGCGTCACATGACGGGAGAAAAGCGTATGTTCCGAGAGCTGAAACTTAAGCCTGGAGGCGAAGTTGGCTTTGGAGGAAATGAAAAGGGTAAAATTATTGGTACTGGTACTATTTGTGTAGATAGTAGTCCATGCATTGATAATGTTTTATTGGTAGACGGCTTAACACATAACTTATTGTCTATAAGTCAATTAGCTGACAAGGGTTATGATGTTATATTCAATCAAAAGTCCTGCCGGGCTGTAAGTCAGATCGATGGCTCTGTTCTGTTTAACAGCAAGAGGAAGAACAACATTTATAAGATCAGATTATCTGAGTTGGAGGCTCAGAATGTGAAGTGCCTTCTGTCTGTTAATGAAGAGCAGTGGGTATGGCATAGACGGTTAGGGCATGCCAGTATGAGAAAGGTTTCTCAGCTGAGCAAGCTAAACCTTGTCAGGGGCTTACCCAATCTGAAGTTCGCTTCAGACGCTCTTTGTGAAGCATGTCAGAAAGGCAAATTCACAAAAGTCCCTTTCAAGGCAAAGAATGTTGTCTCAACCTCAAGGCCGTTAGAACTTCTGCATATCGACCTGTTTGGACCAGTGAAAACTGAGTCTATAGGTGGCAAGAGATATGGGATGGTTATCGTTGATGACTATAGCCGCTGGACATGGGTAAAGTTTCTAACCCGCAAGGATGAGTCTCATGCTGTGTTCTCTACCTTCATTGCTCAAGTGCAAAACGAGAAGGCTTGTAGAATTGTGCGTGTCAGAAGTGACCATGGTGGAGAGTTTGAGAATGACAAGTTTGAGAGTCTGTTTGATTCCTATGGAATTACACATGATTTCTCTTGTCCCAGAACTCCTCAACAAAATGGTGTTGTTGAGAGGAAGAACAGAACTCTTCAGGAGATGGCTAGAACCATGCTCCAAGAAACTGGCATGGCTAAGCACTTTTGGGCAGAGGCAGTAAATACAGCATGTTACATTCAGAACAGAATCTCTGTGAGACCAATTCTGAATAAGACTCCTTATGAATTGTGGAAGAACATAAAACCCAACATTTCTTATTTTCATCCTTTTGGCTGTGTTTGTTATGTTCTCAATACTAAGGATAGATTGCATAAGTTTGATGCTAAATCTTCTAAGTGTCTATTACTTGGTTATTCTGATAGATCTAAAGGTTTTAGATTTTATAATACTGATGCTAAGACTATTGAAGAATCTATTCATGTTAGATTTGATGATAAGCTTGACTCTGACCAGTCAAAGCTAGTTGAAAAGTTTGCAGATTTAAGCATTAATGTTTCTGACAAAGGCAAAGCTCCAGAGGAAGTTGAGCCAGAGGAAGATGAACCAGAGGAAGAAGCTGGTCCCTCTAACTCACAAACTCTGAAGAAGAGCAGAATCACTGCAGCTCATCCTAAGGAATTGATTCTGGGCAACAAAGATGAACCAGTCAGAACCAGATCCGCCTTCAGACCCTCTGAAGAGACCTTGCTGAGTCTGAAAGGATTGGTGTCCTTAATTGAACCCAAGTCCATAGATGAAGCTCTTCAGGACAAGGATTGGATTCTGGCCATGGAAGAAGAATTGAATCAATTCTCCAAGAACGATGTTTGGAGCTTAGTGAAGAAGCCTGAGAATGTCCATGTTATTGGAACGAAATGGGTATTCAGAAACAAGCTAAATGAGAAAGGAGATGTAGTCAGAAACAAGGCAAGGCTAGTTGCTCAAGGCTACAGCCAGCAGGAAGGAATAGACTACACTGAAACATTTGCTCCAGTAGCAAGACTGGAGGCAATCAGACTATTGATTTCTTTCTCAGTAAATCACAACATAGTTCTACATCAGATGGACGTAAAGAGTGCCTTCCTAAATGGTTATATCTCAGAGGAAGTCTATGTTCATCAACCCCCAGGTTTTGAAGATGAAAAGAAACCAGACCATGTGTTCAAATTGAAGAAATCACTCTACGGTCTGAAGCAAGCTCCCAGAGCATGGTATGAGAGACTTAGCTCATTCCTTCTGGAGAATGAGTTTGTAAGGGGTAAAGTAGATACAACTCTCTTTTGCAAGACTTATAAAGATGATATCTTAATTGTGCAAATTTATGTTGATGATATTATATTTGGTTCTGCTAATCAATCTCTATGCAAAGAATTTTCTGAGATGATGCAGGCTGAATTTGAGATGAGTATGATGGGAGAATTAAAGTACTTTCTGGGAATACAAGTTGATCAAACACCAGAAGGAACATATATCCATCAGAGCAAGTACACTAAGGAACTTCTGAAGAAGTTCAATATGCTGGAATCTACAGTGGCCAAGACTCCAATGCATCCAACATGCATTCTGGAAAAAGAAGATATAAGTGGTAAAGTATGTCAGAAGCTCTATCGTGGCATGATAGGTTCACTTCTGTACTTAACTGCATCTAGGCCAGACATATTATTTAGTGTTCATTTATGTGCTCGTTTCCAATCAGATCCAAGGGAAACCCACTTAACTGCTGTTAAGAGGATCCTAAGGTATCTGAAAGGCACCACTAACCTTGGCTTGATGTATAAGAAAACATCAGAGTATAAGCTTTCAGGTTATTGTGATGCTGATTATGCTGGAGATAGAACAGAGAGAAAAAGTACTTCTGGAAATTGTCAATTTCTGGGAAGCAATCTAGTCTCATGGGCAAGCAAGAGGCAATCAACCATTGCTCTATCAACTGCAGAGGCAGAATATATCTCAGCAGCAATATGCAGCACTCAGATGCTCTGGATGAAACATCAGCTGGAGGATTATCAGATCCTTGAGAGCAATATCCCAATTTATTGTGATAACACTGCTGCAATTTCGTTGAGCAAGAATCCTATCTTGCATTCAAGGGCAAAGCACATTGAGGTAAAGTATCACTTCATTAGAGATTATGTGCAGAAGGGCGTACTTCTTCTGAAGTTTGTTGATACTGACCATCAATGGGCAGATATCTTTACAAAGCCCTTAGCTGAAGATAGATTTAATTTTATTCTGAAAAATCTAAACATGGACTTTTGTCCAGAGTGAAGATAGATCAGAACCTCTGACTATGATACTTCTTGATCAGAAGATGTCTAGTCCAGAAGGTAACTCAATCAGAGTGTGTGTGCCCACTGGTACTGACTCTGAAGCTGAGACAACAACACGTGCGTCAGAACTTCTGATGCATAGTTCCTTGTGCCCGTGTGACAGTCTGTTGTGATTGCGTGTAGATATGCTTATCTTCTGTGTGTGATTGTGTATTTTACTGTTACTGTCTATCTTTAATTTTCAACCGTTGATCTTAAAGTGCTTTTTGAATCAACAACGGTTATTTGATAAAACCCACTATACACACACGTTCTCTCTCACTTCCGGTTTTCACTCTCGCACTCCCTGCTTTTCAAAACTGCCTCCTTCGTGATTTCTCTCTCGATCTCTCTTCATCCTTCAAACTTCATCTTCTACCTCAAACCTTCAACCTCTTCAAAATGGTGAGACAAACCAGAAGATCTACTGCAGATGCACCTCAGTTCCCTCACATGGTAGTCGGTTTGGCAACGGGTCAACGGGGCTCTGAGAACCCAGCACAAGAACAAGCTCAAGCTCAAGAGGAGATTGTTCCTATTGCAGAACGGGGCTGTGCCGTTCACTGTGTATTTCCTCCTGAGGAACTCCAAGTCCTTGCAGAATGGAGATTCAACCTCGACAACTTGGCTGCAAATGGGTTTGATCTCCGTCCTGAAGTCCAAGCTCAAGGTTGGGGAAACTACTTCAATCGACTTCGAGGACCGGTGTATGAGAAGCTAGTAAAGGAATTCTGGAAGCACGCTGATTGTGATGACACTCAGGTGGTTTCTTACATACTGGGTAGGAAGATCATCATCACGGAGAAGTCATTCGTGAATCTGCTAGGTGCAGAAACTGCTCATGGGTATCGGTTCTCACTGACGGAATCGAAGCTGAAACCCAGAACCAAGGACATCGTCAACAAGGCCCTGTACACCACTTTCAAACCGGGCAAGACGAGCTACAAAGTGATGGACCTTCAACCCAAACTCAGGGTCTGGCACAAGATCCTGCTCAACTGCATCAATCAACGACCAAAGGGCAGTTCTCCAGACTACATCAACTTCAATCAGAAGGCGATGCTGTTCTTCATTCAAGACAAGGAGAAGATCTGCCTTCCCTACTTCCTGTTCTCCTATTTGAAGGAATGCATCCGGAAGTCTCGCACCACCTCCTCCATCAAGTCAGCCATCAAATATATCCCTTTTGGGAGGCTGATCTCAGACTTTCTCATTGAAAGCAACTTGGTGCAAGATTTGATCAATGCTGGTTGCACAGAGGACTTGAGCACAATTGTTAGCGATGTCTTCACTGCCAACTCTCTGAAGAAGATGGGTTTGGTCCAGAAGAAGATTGCTCCTGCTCATGAGGACACATCTTCTGAGATCAGAGGAAGAAGAATGCCTCTGAATGACTACCCTCTGTGGACTCAAGCAGACCATCCTGAAGCCATCAGATGCTATGTTGAAGACCTCAGGGCTCAAGGATTCGAGATTGACCTTGATGATTTCGTCAGCAGACTTCCACCAGCTCCAGAGTTTCCTTCTCCTCCCAAGAAGAAAACCAAGAGGAAGATGGTTCTGGACGAATCCTCAGAGGAATCTGATGTCCCTCTGGTCAAGAAGGCGAAGAGCAAGCCTGATGATGATGATGGTGATGATAGTGAGGATGGTCCTCCAAAGAAGAAGCAGAAGAAAGTCAGAATTGTGGTGAAGCCTACTCGGGTGGAACCAGCTGCTGCAGAGGTCAGAAGGACTGAACCTCCTGCCAGAGTGACTCGATCATCAGCACATACAAGTAAGCCTGCACTTACCTCTGATGATGATTTGAATTTATTTGATGCACTCCCAATTTCTGCCTTACTCCAACACTCTTCAAATCCCCTCACTCCTATTCATGAATCCCAGCCAGCCGCACAAACCACCTCTCCACCACATTCCCCAAGATCTTCATTCTTTCAACCTTCTCCTACTGAAGCACCACTCTGGAATTTGCTTCAGAACCAATCCTCTAGGTCAGAAGATCCAACCTCTCTCCTTACCATTCCATATGACCCATTACCTTCTGAACCCATCATCCCCAATCAACCAGAACCCAAACCAACAGATCCACAACCCAGAACGTCTGATCACTCTGCTCCCAGAGCATCAGCACGTCCTGCTGTCAGAACCACGGATACAGACTCTTCATCAGCCTTCACACCTGTATCCTTCCCCATCAATGTCTTTGACTCTCCTCCCTCCAATACCTCTGAATCACTTAGAAATTCATGGAGGTTAGGAAAGAGAAGGTATCTGCCTTGGAAGAATATTACCTTACCTGTCCAAGCCCTAGGCAATATCCTGGCCCTAGACCTGAACGTCTAGTTAACCCAGATGAACCTATCTTGGCCAATCCTATCCAAGAGGCAGACCCCTTAGTCCAACAGGCTCACCCTGTCCCTGACCAACAAGAGCCAATTCAACCAGACCCTGAACCTGAACAATCAGTATCTAACCAATCCTCGGTTAGATCACCTCACCCTCTGGTTGAAACTTCAGACCCTCACCGTGGAACCTCTGAACCCAATGCTCCCATAATTAACATTGGTTCTCCACAAGGTGCCTCTGAAGCTCATAGCAGCAATCACCCAGCCTCTCCTGCACCCAACCTCTCCATCATTCCCTATACTCACCTTCAACCCACATCTCTCTCTGAGTGCATCAATATTTTCAATCATGAAGCCTCCTTGAGGCTCCGCAATGTGCACGGTCAGACTGACCTCAGTGAGAATGCTGAAAATGTGGCTGATGAGTGGAACGATTTGAGCACTTGGCTGGTGGCTCAGTTTCCCGTTATGCTGCAGCTCCTGCATGCAGAGGGAAGTCAGAGCATTGAGGCTGCAAAGCAAAGGTTTGCTAGGAGGGTGGCTCTTCATGAACTCGAACAGAGAACCAAGCTTCTTGAAGCCATTGAAGAAGCCAAGAGACAGAAAGAACAAGAAGAAGAAGCTGCCCGTCAAGCAGCAGCTCAGGCTGAACAAGCCAGACTTGAGGCAGAACGTCTTGAAGCTGAGGCTGAGGCAGAGCGACTTGCACCAGTTCTGTTTACTCCTGCTGCTTCTGCTTCCATTCCAGAACCTCAAGCTGCTCAGAACGTTCCTTCCAGCTCTACTCCGACAAGCTCATCCAGACTCGACATCATGGAACAACGTCTTGACACTCATGAATCCATGCTGATTGAGATGAAGCACATGATGATGGAACTTCTGCGCCGTACTGACAAATCTTAGTTTTTAGGATCTCTTCTTTTTCTTCCTTTTCCTTTTTATTTAACGTTGTTTTATTTCAACTCTGCGTATTTACTTACTTTAATTTGTTCATTTGTGATTCTATATGCATATATCTATATATATTTGTGGCACATATGTTTGCAAAACCTGTTTTATTCATAATTGTTCTATGTTTACATCATAACTCTTTCCATCATACATTATTCCCTATATCTAGAATGGAGGATCCTTCCTCATTCTTCTGCATTCTTGGCGCTGCTCCACTCTTTCCTTCTCCAGACGATCCAATGCATACTCTATGTTGCCAAGTTTGATGCTTAGATCATCTTTTTCTAGACTATCTTCTGTCGTCTTAAGTCTCTTTTCCACAGTCTCCTTCTCTTCCAGCAGATTCAGCTCCCGCTGGCAAAGCTCCTGAATCTCTTCCACGAAGCAGAGGAACTCCTTCAGATCTTTCTCCATCTCTGGACCAAGATCTTCTTCAAGCAGTGTCTTCGTCAGCTCTTGTATGGTCTTTGTACCATCGGGATGCCTAATATTGAGGAACATATCTTCCTCAAACACCTTCCTTCTGAGCTCTTCTAATGCCATTCTGTATGATGCCATTTTTTTCTGAATATTATTCGAGGTGTGAAGCTTACCTTTCTCTCCAACGTTTTTATAGGCTTCACTTTCTCTCTGAAAGTTAATGCTCTTACAGTTTCTCGAGGTTAAGTACTTGGTAACTGACCCTTCTATTTCCTCACTTGACCGGTGGTAAACGTTCATCCCTTGCATTAACTCTTCTATTTATTATCGCCTCACTCTGATTCTTACATCGTCTTCATTTTCTTTCAACTTAGACCTTCTCTAAGGGGGAAGTACCTTGTACTTCAAGCTAAGTTTTTCACACCCCAAGCTTTTTGCTTATGACAAAAAGGGGGAGTAAACCCAGTTTTTGATGTAAGATGTGTTAGTGTGACTTATTTTTCTTTTGGAGATTTTAAGAGTTCCACCTTCATGACCATAGATGTGTCACTGGGCAAATACAAGGAATACATTTCACTTCTTCTGAAGTGATTCTAAGTTGACTCTGATACCCAAGACTCTGATACCTTGTCCATGACTCTGATCACTTATGCGCTCTGATTATTCGTTTTTCATCTATGTCATAAGCTTTTCACTCTGAACTCTTATATGATTTAGCTCAGAATCTAGACTTTACTAACGTTTTCATCAAGTATTAGATTCAGGGGGAGCTAAGCTCAGAATCAAGCAGTAACTTGAATTCAGAATGAGCAAGATAAACTATTCACATCAGGATAAGTCCTATTCTATATCTCTAAACTCTGAGTGAATTCAGTTTAATGTTTAAGAATTGTTCATAAAAAATCTTAGTTTTGTCATCATCAAAAAGGGGGAGATTGTAAGATCAAGTTTTGATCTAGTAGTACAACTCTATGTTTTGATGATTACAAGTTAACCTTTTGATATGAACAATTGTGGTACTCTAACGTGTTTTTCTGAGTGTGCTATTTACAGGCTCTGACCCTGACTCAATTTCACACAAATCAGAAGCACTGTGTATAAAGGGTAACCCAAGCAACGCTTTCGCATTCACCATGTTCAGTATGAACAGTGGAAAAGCTTCAGAAGATCTGAAGCTATACAAACTCTGATGAGGACTCAGTCGCTAGAAGCTCTGATGATCCAGAAGTTCTGACAACCAAGAAACACTGAAGGTTCAGATGTTCCGATGGTGTAGAAGACTCTGAAGATCCAGAAGCTGAATAGTGGAAACTCTGAAGTCCAGAAGCAAGAAACTCTGAAGGCCATGTTCTTCCCTCTGAGTTCAGAATCAGAAGATACAATGGTCAGAGGATCTGTGCTATCCCTCTGACTCTGATCAACCGGCTTCACAAGTTCCAATACGAAGCATTCCTCTGATCAGAAGTCTCCTAGGTTAAAAGGTCAAGTCGCTATCCAAGTACAAAAGCAAGTGTACCTTCCTGACGACCTACCTAACGTTCTCAGCCACAGCAGAAGCTGGATTTTCCAGAACTGCCCTCCAACGGTAGCATTTCCCATGCAACGCTCAACCCTAATCCTTGGAGTATATATAGAGGCTGAAGATTGAAAGAAGCGGCTTGAAGAAAAAAAATATACAAGAAGCAATACACACGCGCAAGATATATTCTAAGCTTTCTTTCATCTTGTAATTTATTTTAGTTTACACTCAGCTTATTCAGAAGCAAACCCTTGTAAACACCAACCTCAAACAGTTGTTTGATTTTCCTTTAGGAGATCAAGGTTGATCGGATCCTAGAGAAGACTAAGAGAGTGAATCTTAGTGTGAGCTAAGTCAGTGTAATTGTTAGTCACTTGTAGGTTTCAAGTGCAGTTGTAACTCTTACCTGATTAGTGGATTGCCTTCATTCTAAGAAGGAAGAAATCACCTTAACGGGTGGACTGGAGTAGCTTGAGTGATTTATCAAGTGAACCAGGATAAAATCCTTGTGTGCTTTTCTATCTCTATCTTTTGCACTTAGTTCTCGAAAAGATTTGTTAAAATCTTTAAGGTGGTAGTTTTGTACTGAAAACGTTATTCAAACCCCCCCTTTCTACCGTTTTTCATACCTTCAACACATGGTCACCTTCCTCAAACTCTAGGGTCCTACGTCTCTGGTCAGCATAACTCTTCTGTCTGCTCTGTGAAGATCTCATCTTTTCTCTGATCTGCTTAACCTTCTCAGTCGTCTGTTGCAGCATTTCTGGCCCAATCAACAAACTCTCCCCATCTTGATACCAACACAACGGTGTCCTACACTTTCGGCCATACAAAGCTTCATACGGTGCCATTCTAATGCTCGCATGAAAACTATTGTTATATGTAAATTCAATCAATGGCAGAAGATCATCCCAGCTTCCTCTGTTATCTAACACACAAGCCCGTAGTAGATCCTCTAGCGAATGAATAGTTCTCTCAGTTTGCCCATCAGTTTGTGGATGATACGCCGAACTCAACCTCAGCTTGGTTCCTAACGCATCATGAAGAGCTCCCCAAAAGTGCGAAGTAAACTTCGGATCCCGATCAGACACAATACTCGTCGGAACTCCGTGTAGTCTCACAATCTCCGCCACATAAATCTCAGCCAACTTTTCCACATTGTAGGTAGTTCTCACTGGTAGAAAATACGCTGACTTGGTCAAACGGTCTACAATTACCCAAATCGAATCGTGTCGCTTCTGTGTTCTTGGCAAAGCTACCACAAAATCCATGGATATGCTATCCCATTTCCATTCTGGCACGTCTAAGCTCTGTAGCATACCAGCAGGTCTTTGATGCTCTACCTTCGCCTTCTGACAAGTCAAACATGCAGCTACATACTCGGCCACTTGTTTCTTCATTCCTGGCCACCAGAAATTCAGTTTCAAATCTTGATACATCTTTGTCATTCCCGGATGAATACTCCATTTGCTTTTGTGTCCTTCATCCATGATCAGCCTTCTCAATTCTGGATTATTGGGTACACACACTCTGTCCTTGCATCTTAAGATATCATCAGTTCCGATCTTGAATTCCGGGTCTTTCCCTTGAATTACCAAGTTCCTCTTCTCCAGCAGAAACTCATCTTGCAGTTGTTGCTGTTTAATCTCTTCCATCAGTCCACTGGCAATTCTGATCATTTCGAACTTCAACTTACCCTCAGACGGTGTCACACCTAAACTCATATCTCGAAATTGTTCCAGCAACTCCAGCTCTTTAACCATCATTGACGAGACATGAATTTTCCTACTCAAAGCATCAGCAACTACATTCGCCTTCCCAGGGTGATATTGCAACGTGAACTCATAGTCTTTGATGAACTCCATCCATCTTCGTTGCCTCATGTTCAGCTCCTTCTGATCAAACAAGTATTTAAGACTCTTGTGATCACTAAATATCGTGAAAGTGCAACCATAGAGATAATGCCTCCTAATCTTCAGCGAAAACACAATGGCAGCTAACTCCAAATCGTGAGTCGGATAGTTCCTCTCATGAGTCTTCAACTGTCTCGAAGCATAAGCCACCACCTTTCGATGTTGCATCAGCACACATCCCAAGCCTTGATACGAAGCATCAAAATAAACCTCATAAGGTTCTTCCGGTTGTGGCAAAATAAGCACAGGTGAAGTCGTCAAACGTTCCTTCAGTGTCTGGAAACTTGTTTCACACGCCTCAGTCCATGCAAAAGGTTGATCCTTCCTCGTCAATTGAGTCAAAGGTCCAACGATCTTGGCAAATCCCTCAATGAAGCGTCTATAATAACCAGCTAAACCCACAAAACTTCTGATTTCTGTCACCGTCTTCGGTTGCTCCCAAGCCAAAACAGTCTCTACTTTCGCCGGATCCACAGCTATGCCTTCCTTTGAGATAACATGGCCTAAGAAATTAAATTCCCCCAGCCAGAATTCACACTTGGAAGGGTTCGCATACAGCTTCTTCTCTCTCAACACTTGTAAAAATTGGCGCAAATGTCCTTCATGTTCCTTCGCGTCCTTCGAATAGATCAATATGTCATCAATAAACACCACCACAAACCGATCTAAGAAATCATGAAAGATGCGGTTCATGTAATCCATGAAAACAGCAGGTGCATTTGTCACTCCAAACGGCATCACTAGGTACTCATAGTGTCCGTAACGTGTTCTGAATGCAGTCTTTGGTATATCCTCAGTCTTCACCCTGATCTGATGGTAGCCTGACTTCAAATCTATCTTCGAAAATACGGCAGCCCCTCGTAACCGATCCATCAAATCATCTATCCTCGGCAACGGGTATCGGTTCTTGATCGTCGCCTTGTTCAGTTGTCGATAATCCACACACAATCTCGACCTTCCATCTTTCTTCTTAACTAAAAGCACTGGCGCTCCCCACGGTGAAACACTTGGTCGAATGAATCCTTTTGCCGAATGATCCTCCAACTGAGATGTCAACTCTACTAACTCCGCAGGTGCCATACGGTAAGGTGCAATCGAAATCGGTCCGGTTCCGGGTACAATGTCGATCACAAACTCTACATCGCGTACAGGCGGTAGTCCAGGTACATCTCCAGGAAAAACATCCGCAAAATCTCGAACCACCGGAATACCATGAATATCCGATTCCTTCTTCCCCTCCAGACTTAGCAATGAAAAGTACCTCTGAGTGCCCTCGCTCAACGATGCACTAATGTGGTTAATAGAAAGATACTCAAAAAGATCCGAGTCTGGGAACACCACTTTCTTTCGACTACAGTCCAAAAGACAATGGTAGTGGGATAACCAATCCATCCCGAGGATTACATCTAGGTTTTTAAGGGGTAAACATACTAGATTGGCATGAAAAGTTCTATCTCTATATACTACTAAACAGTGCATGCATGCGGCATTAGCAACTAGAGTCCTAGCAAGTGTAGTTACCATAAGATCAAAACTCAAAGTAGTAATAGGCAGATGCAGTCTTGATACGCAATCCTTAGAGACAAATGAATGAGTTGCACCAGAATCAAAGAGTACAGTTAGAAGATTACCGTCAATTTCACATTCTCCTCTGATCAACCCATCAGCTCCTTCAGCCTCTTCGCCGTCCATTGTATACGCTCTTCCCTTCGCCACCGGGCGCTTCCCACTAACAGCATTCACCGACGGCTCAACCTTTGGTGCCTTGTGTAGTTCTTTTGATTGGCTGCATTTTGCTCAAAACATGATGGGCAACCATATGTTCCAACATCTGGAGCAACATGGTGGAATTACATATGTTGCTTGTTCAGTTGTTAAAGTCAAGCTTGTTGTGAGGTTGCTAACTGTATGGTGATTCAGAAGTTTTTATCCTATGCTGTGCGTTTTATCTTCTGAAGGCGTGTTTGTTTTAATCTTGGCTGAAGTAACAAGATTAATATCGTATGGACCAAGTCTATCTCAAATTCTGTTTTACTTGGTTCTGTTATTTTATTCTGGTAAGATTTGATTCCATGAAGATTCTTTCCAGAAGTGTGTTAGTGGACTCTATGACGTTCAGCCCATTGAAGATCCAAGCCCCAAGTGAACGTCTATATAAAAGGAACTTGTAAACCCTAGCTGTGCACGGATTCAGAGATTCAGATATTGATTTTAGGGTTTTGTTTGTGAGTCCTCTTGTGAGTGTTGTACCAACTTAGTGCTTTAGTTCATCAAAGTACTGAGTTGAATTTGTTTAGTTGAGTTGTAATCTCATCAAACTGTTTTTGATAAACATGTCTTGATCACTGTGGCAGTGATTGTTAGGAGTTAGAGAAAGTTTTCTCATAGCTTAGAGGAGAAGGGCTAAGCTTGATTCACTTGTGTAATAGTGGTGAACATATAAGAGGCTCTATACTAAGGGGGAGTACTTAGGTATAGGAGGGACTTTTATGTGACCTGAGAACTATTATTTGATAGTGAATTGACTCCTGGATTGGTATCCTCCAGACGTAGGTGATGTTCACCGAACTGGGTTAACAACTCCTTGTGTTTTAACTGTTTGTTTATTATTGATACTCTGATTGTGTTTTGTTGTGCTACACATTGTTGCAACATTGTGTATCACATCTGTCCTAGGTGAATACGAATTTCAATTGGCATCAGAGCAGGCACCCTGTTCTGGTTGGGTGAGCTCCAGGGAAGACTGATTCGGTTCCAATGGACAACTCAAAGGAAGGTGGTTCTGTGAATAGACCACCTATTCTGGATGGCACCAACTACGACTACTGGAAGGCGCGTATGATTGCGTTTCTTAAATCAATTGACAGCAAGACCTGGAAGGCTATTGTCAAAGGTTGGAAACATCCGGTCAATATACCCAAGGAAGGGTCATCTGTTGGTGAATTGAAACCTGAGGATGAATGGAATAAAGAAGAGGATGAGGAAGCGTTGGGCAACTCTAAAGCGCTGAATGCTATATTCAATGGAGTGGATAAAAATATGTTCCGATTGATCAACACTTGCACTGTGGCAAAGGATGCTTGGGAGATTCTCAAGACTGCTCATGAGGGGACTTCCAGAGTTAGAATGTCGAGGCTTCAAATTCTAACAACTCAGTTTGAGAACTTAAAGATGAAGGAAGATGAGACCATTTCTGATTTTCATATGAGACTGCGTGATATGGTAAACTCCTCATTCGCTTTAGGGGAACAAATGTCAGAGGAGAAGCTTGTGAGAAAGATTCTCAGATCTCTTCCCAAGAAGTTCGACATGAAAGTAACTGCTATTGAAGAAGCTCAAGACATAAGCAGTATCAAGGTGGATGAGCTTATTGGATCTTTGATGACTTTTGAAATGACTCAGAATGATAGACCTGAGAAAAGAAATAAAAGCATTGCTCTTGTCTCAAGCACAGATTTAGATGATGATATGTCTGACAATGAAACTAATGAAAGCATATCTGAAGCCATTGCTTTTCTGGGAAGAAAATTCAACAAGGTTTTGAAGAGGCTGGATAAACGATCAAGGCCAAATGTGCAAGACAAACGGCCTGACAACTTCAAGAATCAGCAATTTCAAAGAAAAATGAAAGATGAAGACAAGGCAGGAAATGGCCGAGGAGTTCAATGTCATGAATGTGAGGGTTTTGGCCACATCAGGGCTGAATGTGCCACATACTTAAAGAAACAGAAGAAAGGAATGGTCACCACTTGGTCTGATGATGAATCTGATACTGAAGGTGAAGATGTAACAGCAAACAAAGTAACATCATTCATGGTTAGATGTGATTCAGATGATGGAGACAGTGACAAGGAAATCTCCGATGAGGAACTTGCTGAAGCCTATAAACTTCTCTACACTAAGTGGAAAGAAGCATGTATCTATGGTCAGCAACAAAAGAAGCAAGTCCTTGACCTTCAAGCTGAGAAGAAGAAGCTAACTGAAGAAGTTGCCTTATTGAACTCAAAAATAGAAGGAATGACCAAGTCCATTCGCATGATGAGCAAAAGCACTGATATTCTGGATGAAATTCTTGATGTGGGAAAAAGTGCAGGTGATAAGACTGGGATAGGATTTGATTATCGTGCTGTTAACAAGGCAAGTTAGAACATGACCAAGGAACATGTGCAGATTGGAAGGCAATCAAATGTTAAAATGTGGAACCACAGGCCCCAGCAATCGGTTACACATTCGTATGCTCAAGTCAGGAACTATCAAAATTCAACTTGGAGATGTCATTACTGTGGCAGATTTGGTCACATTAGACCATATTGCTTCAAGCTGTATGGATATCCTATGCTTCAAGGTGTATCACGAGAAGATGAAAAGAAAAGTCCAGACAAAAGAAAGTGGAAGCCTAGGGTTAATGTTACTGCTCTCATTGCTCACACCTCTCTGCGCGCATCATCAAAAGAAGACTGGTACTTTGATAGTGGGTGTTCCAGACACATGACAGGAGTAAAAAGTTATCTTGAGAAAGTGAAACCACATGCTAAGAGCTTTGTTACTTTTGGGGATGGAGCCAAAGGAAAGATCAGAGGAATTGGAAAATTGTCTGACACAGGATCTCCAAACCTTGATGATGTCTTGCTAGTTGAAGGGTTAACTGCAAACTTGATCAGCATAAGTCAACTTTGTGACCAAGGCTTGAAGGTGGTGTTCAAACAGTCTGGGTGTGTTGTCAAAAATAAGAACAAGGATGTGCTGATGAGAGGAGCTAGATCAAAGGACAACTGCTACATGTGGACCTCTGAAACAACATCTTTGTCTGCTCGATGTTTGATGTCTAAAGAAGATGAAGTTAGAATCTGGCACCAAAAGTTAGGTCATCTGAATCTTAAGAGTATGAAAAGGATTGTTGCTGAGGAAGTAGTTAGAGGGATACCAAAGTTGAACATCCAAGAAGGAAAGGTTTGTGGTGAATGTCAGATTGGGAAGCAGGTCAAAATGTCTCACCAGAAGTTACAACATCTGACTACATCAAAAGTGCTTGAACTACTGCACATGGATTTGATGGGGCCAATGCAAGTGGAAAGTCTGGGAGGAAAAAGGTACGTTTTTGTCTGTGTAGATGATTTTTCCAGGTTCACTTGGGTAGAATTTCTGAAGGAGAAGTCAGACACCTTTGAAGTGTTCAAAGAACTATGTCTCCAAGTGCAAAGGGAAAAAGGGAGTGGGATTGTCAAAATACGAAGTGATCATGGAAAAGAATTTGAAAATGGTCAATTCTCTGAGTTCTGCTCATCTGAAGGAATCAAACATGAATTCTCTGCTCCTATCACTCCTCAGCAAAATGGAGTGGTTGAAAGGGAGAACAGGACATTGCAAGAATCTGCTAGAGCTATGTTGCATGCAAAAAATCTACCATATCATTTTTGGGCTGAAGCTATCAACACTGCCTGCTACATTCACAATCGTGTCACTATTCGTCAAGGAGACACAGTCACTCAGTATGAACTATGGAAAGGAAAGAAACCTACAGTGAAGTATTTCCATGTTTTTGGGAGCAAGTGCTACATTCTGACTGACAGAGAACATAGGAGAAAACTGGATCCTAAAAGTGAAGTTGGAATATTTCTGGGATATTCTGGAAACAGCAGAGCTTACAGAGTTTATAATATCCGCACGAGAGTCATGATGGAATCCATTAATGTTGTTGTTGATGATACATCCAATGAGAGAACGGAACAAGCACATGATGAAGATGATCTACCGTATGAGTATACTAATGGGGAACCAGATGAGCCAGCAATTCAATTCCAAAATGAACAAGAAGACACTGTCTCTCAACTGCCTTTAGCTACCAAAGAACCCTCTATTAGAATTCAGAAGATACATCCAAAAGAAAATATCATTGGTGATCTGAATGATGGGGTCATTACAAGGTCAAGGGATCTAGTTTCTAATGCATGCTTCATATCAAAAATAGAACCAAAGAATGTCAAAGAAGCTCTGACTGATGAGTTCTGGATTCAATCCATGCAAGAGGAACTGGGACAGTTCAAGAGAAATGAAGTGTGGGAATTGGTTCCAAGACCTGATGATGCAAATGTTGTGGGAACTAAGTGGATATTCAGGAACAAGTCTGATGAGAGTGGTAATGTGACAAGGAACAAATCTCGTCTAGTTGCTCAGGGATACTCTCAAATAGAAGGGGTAGACTTTGATGAAACATTTGCTCCTGTTGCTCGTCTTGAATCTATCAGATTGTTGTTAGGAGTAGCATGTTTGCTAAAATTCAGACTATATCAAATGGACGTCAAGAGTGCATTCTTGAATGGTTACCTGGATGAAGAAGTCTATGTGGAACAACCTAAAGGGTTTGTAGATCCAAGTTTTCCAGATCATGTGTACAGATTGAAAAAGGCTCTGTATGGCTTAAAACAAGCACCTAGAGCCTGGTATGAAAGATTGACAGAGTTTCTGATCAACAATGGTTATGACAAAGGTGGCATTGACAAAACCTTGTTTGTTAAGAAAAATGGCAGTGAACTCATGGTAGCTCAAATTTATGTTGATGACATCGTGTTTGGTGGCATGTCGAACCATATGGTGGAACAATTTGTTGAACAAATGAAATCTGAGTTTGAAATGAGTCTTGTAGGCGAATTAACTTACTTTCTGGGACTTCAGGTAAAACAGATGGAAGATACCTTATTCATCACTCAAAGTAAGTATGCCAAGGGAATTGTTAAGAAGTTTGGTCTTGAGAATGCTGGCCATAAAAGAACTCCTGCTGCAACTCATATCAAGCTTACAAAGGATGGGAAAGGTACTGATGTGGATCCTAGTTTATATAGAAGCATGATTGGAAGTCTTTTGTATCTCACTGCCAGCAGACCAGATATTACTTTTGCAGTTGGAGTCTGTGCTAGGTATCAAGCAGAACCAAAGACTAGTCATCTCATTCAAGTGAAAAGGATCATTAAGTATATCAGTGGTACAAGTGATTATGGCATTTTGTACTCTCGCAACACTAATTCAGTGTTAACAGGTTACTGTGATGCGGATTAGGCTGGAAGTGCTGATGATAGGAAGAGCACATCAGGTGGATGTTTCTTTCTTGGAAGCAATCTAATTTCTTGGTTCAGTAAAAAGCAAAATTGTGTCTCTCTCTCTACGGCAGAAGCTGAATATATAGCTGCTGGAAGCAGTTGCACTCAGTTGATGTGGATGAAACAAATGTTAAAGGAGTATAATGTGCAACAAGATGTTATGACATTGTTTTGTGACAATCTAAGTGCTATCAACATATCCAAAAATCCAATTCAGCACAGCAGAACAAAACATATTGATATTCGTCATCATTTCATCAGGGAGTTGGTTGAAGATGGTACTGTTACTCTGGAACATGTCTCAACTGAGAAGCAGTTAGCAGATATTTTTACCAAAGCTTTGGGTGCCACACAGTTTGAAAAATTGAGGCAGTTATTGGGTATCTGTTTATTTGAGGAATTATAGCAATTAAAGGGATTTTTGTGTGCCAACGGCTATTTTGTTATTACTTCTGAGACACGCTTAATCAGGAATTTCCATTGTTTCTTGATAATCTCTCCTGCAACTTCCACTGTGCAACTTCCAATCTCTGAAACTCACTCCAAAACCGTCCATTCTTTTCTTGAAGACCCGTGTTTCCTTCTGTGTGTCTTCTTCACCATGAGTCAAGATTCTAGCAAGAAACTCACTCCTGAGATGAATGCTTACGGGGTAAAGGTAATGGGTCTGAAATCCAAAACCCCAAAATCTTCAAGGGTTTCCAAATCCTCTCCTCATACCAGTGAAATCGCAATTGCTCAAGGTATCTCTCAACCATCATCTGATCCGCACAAGAAGAAAGGGAAAGAGGCACGATCCAAGTCAGATGCGTCCAAAGCGAAGAGGAAGATGGTAACGAGAGGCTCTGAGGCTACTCAGAGAGTGAATTCCGAGGCTGAGATCAATCCAAGTACGGGTGACGATGTTGATGATTCTCGTATCACTGAAGTGTTGGAAACTCCTCTCAAGGAAGTTTTACATGCAAATGTAGATCCAATTGTTCCATCACCAAGCAACAACCAATCAAGCCACGGTGTTGATACTGATTGCAACAAGGATTCTGATCATCTTGAGGAAGAGGTAATGGTTCCCATCTCTACTCCCTCTGTTGATAAAACTATGCATGTCGAGGATGTTCAGGATGTTATTGAAAACTCAGAATCTGATGAGGTGTTGATCAACACCCTTGGTGCTTCTGCTTCTGTTGCTTCAAAAAGGCAAAAGATGACTGTTGTTCGTAAGTACTCTACGCGTTCCTCTGGCAAGAAGTTAGGTTTGGGTTTGAGTGAGAACAAGAAGAGCAAGAAGGTCATTATTCTTGATGATGATACTCCTGTTGTCCAGAATGTCAAGAGAAAGGTTCACAAAGATAATGCTGCTCCTGTTGTTGATGAGACTCCAACTGAGGAGTTGGATAAGTCAGATACTGGTTCTGCTGCTCGGAAGCGCAAGATTGGGAAACGAATTCCAGAAAATGTGCCTGCTGCTCCTTTGGATAACATTTCTTTTCACTCTGAAGAGAGTGTTGGTAAGTGGAAGTATGTTTATCAGCGCAGGATTGCTCAAGAGAGGGAATTGACTGGTGAGATTCTGCATTGTCAAGAAATTATGAAACTTCTTGAGGCTGCTGGGTTATTGAAAACTGTTACTGAGATAGGTGGCTGCTATGACAAGTTGGTGAGAGAATTTATTGTGAATGTGACTACAAATTGCACTGTTTCTGGGCATCCTGATTTCAGGAAAGTTTTTGTGCGTGGTAAGTGTGTCCATTTTTCACCTGAGATCATTAACCAGTATTTGGGAAGGAGCACTGTTGCCACAGGAAATGAAGAGCTGTCATTGAGTGCTATCACTAAAGAACTCACGGCTGGTCAGACTATGGTATGGCCTGCTAAAGGATTGCTGTCTTCTACTTATTTGAGTGTGAAGTATGCTATCTTGAATCGCATTGGTGCTGCAAATTGGGCTCCTACCACTCATAGCTCAGATGTTTCTTCAGGTTTGGCAAAATTAATTTATCTGGTTGAAACTCAAACTCAGTTTGATTTTGGTGAATATGTCTTTGCTCAAACTATGAAGCATGCTGAAACTTTTGCTGTCAGGCTTCCTATTGGTTTTCCTTGTTTAATTTGTGGGATTATTTTGAGTCAACATCCTCAAATTCTCCGTGATGATGAGGTTCCTAGCCAGAAAGCTAGTCTTCTCACTATTGATTCCAGGCTGCTAGCTGGTGCCCATGTTTCTGATGTTGCTGGTTTGGCTGAGATGACTCAGGGGGAGGGTACTTCCTCTCAGAAGACTCCTGAGACTCCAATTGCTGCGCTTATTGCTGTGTCTAAGATGCTTCAGGACACAATTAATAGTTGTACATTGAGGAAGAAGAATGTGGACACTCTCATTCTGCAGTTGACTAAAGGCAAGAGGCCTCTTGAAGACAATGCTGCTGCTCATGCTCAAGATGATGTTGGTACTTCTGATGATGATACTACTAGTGATTAGTGCCCTTGTTCCTTCATCTCTTCAATATGGTTGTACTATTTTGTTGACTTTTGTTGTTTCTCTGCACCCTTTGACAATTTCTGCTAATAAGGGGGAGAATGGTACTGTTGCTTGTTAGTACTGTTGCTTGAGTGTTTTTGTTCAGACTAAGTTTGATGTTGTTCAGTAGGGTGGTACGTTCATCATATGCTGTGTGCTGTTGTGTGCAAATGGATGAGTTTGTTGTTTTTAGCATTGTTTGGCTGTCTGACCATGTTTTAGCAAAAATTTGCCAAAGGGGGAGATTGTAGTTCTTTTGATTGGCTGCATTTTGCTCAAAACATGATGGGCAACCATATGTTCCAACATCTGGAGCAACATGGTGGAATTACATATGTTGCTTGTTCAGTTGTTAAAGTCAAGCTTGTTGTGAGGTTGCTAACTGTATGGTGATTCAGAAGTTTTTATCCTATGCTGTGCGTTTTATCTTCTGAAGGCGTGTTTGTTTTAATCTTGGCTGAAGTAACAAGATTAATATCGTATGGACCAAGTCTATCGCAAATTCTGTTTTACTTGGTTCTGTTATTTTATTCTGGTAAGATTTGATTCCATGAAGATTCTTTCCAGAAGTGTGTTAGTGGACTCTATGACGTTCAGCCCATTGAAGATCCAAGCCCCAAGTGAACGTCTATATAAAAGGAACTTGTAAACCCTAGCTGTGCACGGATTCAGAGATTCAGATATTGATTTTAGGGTTTTGTTTGTGAGTCCTCTTGTGAGTGTTGTACCAACTTAGTGCTTTAGTTCATCAAAGTACTGAGTTGAATTTGTTTAGTTGAGTTGTAATCTCATCAAACTGTTTTTGATAAACATGTCTTGATCACTGTGGCAGTGATTGTTAGGAGTTAGAGAAAGTTTTCTCATAGCTTAGAGGAGAAGGGCTAAGCTTGATTCACTTGTGTAATAGTGGTGAACATATAAGAGGCTCTATACTAAGGGGGAGTACTTAGGTATAGGAGGGACTTTTATGTGACCTGAGAACTATTATTTGATAGTGAATTGACTCCTGGATTGGTATCCTCCAGACGTAGGTGATGTTCACCGAACTGGGTTAACAACTCCTTGTGTTTTAACTGTTTGTTTATTATTGATACTCTGATTGTGTTTTGTTGTGCTACACATTGTTGCAACATTGTGTATCACATCTGTCCTAGGTGAATACGAATTTCACCTTGCAATCCATAGCCAGATGCCCAGATTTGTTGCAGTTGTACAGTTCCCCCACAACGGAAACAAGTCACCTCACGGTTTTGGGTACGGCTTCCCGACCCTCCAGAAGTAGCAGCAGCAGCCATCGGCTTGTAAGATCCCGGGGTAAACCCTCTCCCCGCAGGACGTTGATATGGCTTCCTCGCCTGGAACCTCCCCTTTCCTTGAACATTCTGTGGTGTAGACCTCACTGGTCCTCCTGTTCCAACCCTGTTATATCTTCGATTCTTCATCAATTCCACCTCAGTTGCCTTCTCAACCAATGCCTGGAACCTCGTGATCCCCAATGGTCTCACTGAGTCTTCAATATCAGGCCTCAATCCCCTCACAAATCTCTTGCACATGTAGGGTTCATCATATACATTTTCCGGGGAAAGTCTAAGAATTCCAACATATGGCTAAGTCTCAAACCCCACATTTGGACTTGCCTAGGGTTGTTCATCCAACCCGAAACACCAACTTTAATCAGTTCAGAGGTTCCCCACTCCGAAATCGCGTCAAAACGCACAAACCAACAATATCACAACATCACAAGTTATGGAAAAGCATCATAACATCAACTCATCATCATAATCAACATCAGATACAACATAAGTCGAATTTATCGACGCCTATCATGCAATCATAGCTAATATGTAAGTTGCCCTAACCTTGAGCTGATTCAGCCTCGTAATCAAAGTTTTCTTCAAGCAAATGCTCTGAATATTCCAAAGTTCCGTCAACTGAACCTCGGAGAAAAACAAAGCAGAATCCAAACAAAATCGATTAGTTCGATCACAAAACAACACATAAACGATAGATAAAGCATTAAAGCTTCAGAATACGACAATCGGGTACGAAAAGACAAGTTTTCGAAAACGAAAACTCCCCCCCCCTAAAGGAATAGCTCTCAGCCATTAAGGAAAAAGGGCTCCGGCTCTTTTTCTTCGATCAAATCTGTTTACAAGGTAGTTTTAGGGTAAAACTAAGGCAAAGAAACTGTCGGAACAATTTTCGGACAATCCGATCAAAATACGGCCGTTCAGGGGCATTTTGGTCCAAAATAAAAGCTCAAAACCTCAAAGTTATCAGTTCGGAAAACAAATTTGACAGCAATGATCCTAACGACATCCGTGACAACAAATCCTAAAGGCATGAAGTCAGATTACGTCTTTTCGACAATAAAGTTTTGAAATGTGAGACAAAAAGGGTTTTGAATCAGTTTTTCAGATCCTTGACAACTGGATCGCAATCGGCGATTACTGACAGAGAAATCAGAGAAAACGGACAGTTTTACAAAAAGCTCAAAACTGTGAGCACAGAAACGACTTCAGAAACGCAGTAGAAACAGTAATCAGAGGTAAGAATCATGCTAGTTACCTCAGTACCTCGAAGTAGGGACGAACTGCACGAAGATCGGTCAAGTTTTCGCGAAAATATTTCTCCCCCAAGCTCTCCTCAAACTCGCGGCCAACAAGGAAGGAAATGAAGAGATATTTGCTTTTTCGCCTATTTATAGGCAGGTGAAATCGCGGGAAAATGAAAATTTCGCGATTCCGATTTTTGAAGCACGTTCACCGAAGAATTCTAAGAGAGATTCTGGCGTCAGAAATCCAGAACTCAGAACAAATATCTATGATTTGGGAAAAACGATATCTAAAATCCCAAAAGAGGTGTAAGTTAATCTGTCCCGAAAAACTACTTTTTGCTGTGATGGTCAGACGACAAAACTTCCTTCTGAGGAAAGATTGGAAACGTCGAAACAAATCTGGCAACGCGGACGGAAACTTCGTTAGAAGTCCCGAATAGAAAAAGTCTTCATCCATCGCTCGAAACTAGGGTTTCGAAGCAAAGAAATTAGCGTCGGCGGACTTCCGAAAAGTAAATACTATCGTGCGCACAGTCCAGAGTTCCGAAATGAAACGCTGGTCGAAGAAAAAATAAAGAGAATCTTTAAATTTTCCAAGGATTCGAAATCTCACTTAAAACGTTGCTCTAAAGCGAAATTAGCCTATACTGGACACGCTCGCCAAAAGGCAGGTGTGCAGACTGTAACACCCCGATTTCGGTGGCGTCACTTTAGTAACCAAAAGTAAACTTAATTCGGAAAAAACGTGAATATTTTTTTTTCGATAATAACTAAGACAAGACTGAATTAAATAAAACCCAAAAGCGAAATCAACAGAACTAATATACAATATATATAACAGCCCCCGCTGTAAGTAACCACCTCGTCACGAGTAACCTCCAGTGACGGAAAGAAAAGTATAGCGCCCGAAGGCAATATGTACAAACCAAATATAAAGGTGAAGTGTCCGCAACACCATCCCTCAAAACTGAGAATAAGCTGGCCCATCGGCCTGAAACAAGACCTCCTAAGTCCAACCAACTCTCTGTGATTCCTGTAAAGAAACCACACAAAAAGCTATAGGTGGGAAACTACCCTGTCCCAAAAGACACAAATGATGTTCAGAGCTAAGACTCTACTCCTACACTATCCATCCTCCTCTCGCTACCGCGATGCGCTCCTGTTCCAGCATCTCAACTCTAGTTCCCCCCGAAGGGTGAACCATCATGATCTAGTCCGCCAAAGACATCTGACAAAGGGCGTTTGTCCGCCAAAGCACACACAGAAGACGCGAGGGTCAACTCCAAAGATTTACGTAAATAGTAGCACCAATAGATATAGATAAGAGAATAGCCACTTAGGCTTATAGCTAGGGATAACATCCTAGGGTTGCATATTCCATAATGAACTTAACAGCAATAATAACAATTAACATGTTCCAAATAGGATTAACAAATAACAATCACATTCGACAACTAAATTAGTATGCATGTTGCATGATATGCAATGCAGGTTAACCCAGTCAACCAATATGCATTCCGGAACGGATGGACATCAACGGATCAGCCCTAACACCAGCCACGGTGGAGCCATTTCGGCCCGCGTGCCTCTTACTCCAACATCAGCGGTAGTCAGATCAGCAGTAAACCCGTAGGTCTGCCATTTCGGTCTGCTACTAAGAGTCACCTAACAGCGCTCTTACGCGGAAATCCTGGTCTTATAACCAATTTTGGAATCCGCCGTGGTCCGGTATCTCGCCGTGTTTAAACCACTTAATGAGTGCATGCAATGCAGTGATTAGCCATACAACGTCTCCGACCTCACTCGACACGTCGCCACGTGTTCTAGCTAGATTAATGTCTCTAAAAGCTTACCCTAAGGTAAAGTCGATTCTGCGACAAAAGACACTTCTTCACATCAACAGGGTACTCATGATGATTTCCAAATCATCCGACTCATCTCAATCCGATGGTCACAACTGCTCAACGAGCATAGAGTATCACACTCTCGGAAACTAACGGTTTCCCGGACTTATCCCCAGGATAGCCCAACAACGCATAGCTGCTCCAACAGTACAAGAGCATCAACATACTCAACACTTCTCAGCTTCCTCAACGATTGGATCCGACGACACTTCTCGTTTTCCAAAGACTAAGATTTGCATCTGAAGCTTCCTTTCGAGTTTGTTATCATTACTTAAAGATTTAGAGGTTGTTTAATGTCTTATGAGTTTTCTTTACAAAATAGTATCCTTTTAGTCTTATCGCAAATCCTATCAGTTCTCGGGATCTCCTAATCCCCAAATGACTCCAGAGAATGTCTCGATCCATAAACATCCTAACAAGGCCCGAATCTCATTCGTCCTATCAAGCTTTCTCAAAACTCTCAAAATAAAATCGGCATGACCTGCCCGCTATTCTCACCGTTCAGAAACTCAGATTTCATTGCATAAGTATAAATAACTCAGCACAACCAATCAACATGTCATATATCAATATATTAAGCAGTAACCACATAGCACTTAGCATATAAGGCATGCACCACACATCCTAGATTACCCAATTAGCACTTAGCATGAAGATTCAATCTCAAAAGCATTCAGTAGATTCATCATCTACATTGTCAGCCGAAGCCTCAGAAAACATTTTCCAATCACACACAATCCAGTGCATAAACAGTAAAAAATGTCGAAAACATCGACCCTAAGCATTAACTAGAGATTCAGTGAGAAGCCCTCACCTGTAGGTTCTCCAGAGTTATCTCCTAAAGCTCCTTTACAATCAAAGCCTTGCTCCGCTGGAAATTCCTCAAAATCACCTTTAGAGCAAAACCACAGAAATACTATCAGAATCTATCGGAAACTAAGCTACCAATACTTACTAAGGTCACCCGAAAGAGTACATACTCCGAGGTACGATAATCTAGCGCGAAAGGGCAAGTTTTCGAAAAAGGAATTTTCCTCCTCCTCCCCTATAGGTTCGGCCACTTTTGGTAATTAGGAGACTCGATTCTTCTTCGATCAAACTTGGTTCCTATGCTATCATTAGCCGTAACTAAGGTTATTATGAACTCGGAAAAATTATCGGATCAAAAACTGTCGCAGGGGTATTTTGCAGGGACGTCACCAACGACGTTTATGACAACTAATCCTACTAGCACTAAGCTAAGGCGATAGTTTTCAGCCTAAAGGTTGAAGCTTTACTCCAAAAACTCCAAAAATGGGTATTTATGGCTAAAATTGATTCCGGCGGAATTCCGGCGACATAACGGAAAATCTAACCCGGCAGAAGTGATCTTGGGCACATAAGGAAGAGGTTTAGAATCAGAAATGAAATATTCAGGATAGTTTTGCAAAAACCTCAAAACTATCAACTCAGAAAAGTCTACAGAAAAGCTATGGAAAAAGCGATCGGAGGTAAGGATTAGCGACTATACCTCGAAGCCTTGAAGCAGCAACTGATTGATCGACGATCAAGCAAGCGATGAAGAAAATCTTCTCCTCCTTCTTCTTCTTTGTGGCCGCGGGTTTGGGTGGGGAAATGGGTAGTTTTTTTTTGATTTTTTTCTTCCTTTCTTGGCTATATATAGAGGTTGGCAAAACGCGGGAAAATGAAAGTTTCGCGAATCTGATTTTTCTGGCTTCATTCTCCATGAATTAATAGATATGTTTTGGCAAAAGAATTCCAAAACTAAAAAGATGTCTCCTTGTATTTTTAGCGACTAATGCATAATCGGTATAAAACTATTTTACCCGATAAGTTGCTTTTTGCATCGAATGTCGGAATGGAAAACTTCCTTCTGATGAAAGATTGAAATCATCAAGAGAAATGGGTGTACGCGTGTAGAATATTCATTTGAAGCTCTGAATAGATAAAGTCTTCATTGTCGAGAAATTCTAGGGTTTTGAAATACCAGGGTTTCTGTTTCGGCAAACTTCCGATGATTGGAATCGGACGTTCGTAGATCCTAGATTTTCGCCTCGAAACGATTGTGATATATGGAAAAAGAGAAGTTCTAACATTTCTCTGAAGATTTTTGGAATTAACTTCCATCGTGCCTAAAAGTGAAAACTAGCTATATTCTAGGGTTTCTGACCTAGGTTTAAACGTGTAACGATCGTACTATTACTTTTATCGATCATGATGCAATCCTTTGACTTTTCATGAACTTTCTCCTTCATAAATTTATTTCATTAAATAAACTCTTGTTCAGGTTTCCCTTCTCAATACGTCAAACCTAATCGTGAATGGAAATCTCTTCCACTTATTCTAAGCTTAAAATCTTGGTTCTTACACAGACGACTCGTACTAACTCCGAAAACGACTACGCAACATTCCTCAAGCAATTCCTGAACTTTCTTCTTCACTAATCTTTCTCAAATATCAAACTCCTGTCACGCTTACACAGATTCTACGAGTGAGTCGGAAACTAACTTGTTCTGAAAATCCAGGTCTTACAAAAAGGATATAAAATATGCTTAATTCTGGGTTCCAGGCCAAAAGTTATGGCTGTTCGAAGTTTGCGGCTGAATAAACCTTTAAAATTCTACCTGTAGGTTCTGTTTTCTACTTTTACCGATTTCTCCCGTTAAATTCGACTAGCAGGTGAATAAAATAGCTTCTTCGAACCCAAAAGCATATAAAATATGCTTAATTCTGGGTTCCGGGGAAAAAGTTATGGCTGTTTGAAGTTTGCAGGCGAACTAATCTTAAAAATTAAACCTGTAGGTTCCGTTTTCAATTTTAATTGATTTCCCCCGTTTAATTCGCCTGGCAGGTGGATAAAGTAGCTTCTTCTACTCCAAAAGGATATAAAATAAGCTTAATTCTGGGTTCCAAGCCAAAAGTTATGGTTGTTCGATGTTTGCGGCTGAATAAACCTTTAAAATTCTACCCGTAGGTTCTGTTTTCTACTTTTACCGATTTCCCCCGTTAAATTCGGCTAGCAGGTGAATAAAATAGCTTCTTCGACCCTAGAAGCATATAAAATAGGCTCAATTTTGGGTTCCGGGGCAAACGTTACGGCTGTTTGAAGTTTGCAGCCGAATTAACCCTCAACATTCAACCTGTAGGTTCTGTTTTCTACTTTTACCGATTTCCCTTGTTAAATCCGGCTAGCAGGTGAATAAAGTAGCTTCTTCTCCACCAAAAGCATATAAAATATGCTCAATTCTGGGTTCCGGGATAAAAGTTATGGTTGTTTGAAGTTAGCAGCCGAATTAACCTTCAAAATTCTATCCGAAGTTTCCGTTTTCTATTTTTTCCGGTTTTCCTCGTTAAATTCGGCTAGCAGGTGAATAAAATAGCTTCTTCGACCCCAAAAGCATATAAAATATGCTCAATTATGGGTTCCGGGGTAAACGTTACGGCTGTTTAAACCTGTAGGTTCTGTTTTCTACTTTTACCGAAATCCCTTGTTAAATTCGGCTAAAAGGTGAATAAAGTAGCTTCTTCTACCCCAAAAGGATATAAAATATGCTTAATTCTGGGTTCCAGGCCAAAAGATGTGGCTGTTCGAAGTTTGCGGCTGAATGAACCTTTAAAATTCTACCTGTAGGTTCTATTTTCTACTTTTACCGATTTCCCCCGTTAAATTCGGCTAGCAGGTGAATAAAATAGCTTTTTCGACCCCAAAAGCATATAAAATATGCTCAATTCTGGGTTCCGGTGTAAAAGTCGTTGCTGTTTGAAGTTTGCAGCCGAATTAAACTTCAAAATTCAACCTGTAGGTTTTGTTTTCTACTTTTACCGATTTCCTCTCTTAAATTCGGTAAGCAGGTGAATAAAATAGCTTATTCTACCCCAAAAGCATATAAAAAAAGCTCAATTCTAGGTTTCGGGATAAAAGTTATGGTTGTTTGAACTTAGCAGCCGAAATAACCTTCAAAATATAACCCGAAGTTTCTGTTTCCTATTTTTACCAGTCTTCCTCGTTTAATTCGGCTAGCAGGTGAATAAAGTAGCTTCTTCCACCCCAAAAGCATATAAAATATGCTCAATTCTGGGTTCCGGGGCAAAAGTTATGGTTGTTTGAAGTTTGCTGCCGAATTAACCTTCAAAATTCAACCTATAGGTTCCGATTTATTTTTTAACCGGTTTCCCACGTTAAATTCGGCTAGCAGGTGAATAAAGTAGCTTCTTCTACCCCAAAAGCATATAAAATAGGCCCAATTCTGGGTTCCGCGGTAAACGTTACGGCTGTTTAAAGTTTGCAGCAGAATGAAACTTCAAAATATAACCTGTAGGTTCTGTTTTCTACTTTTACCGATTACCGTTGTTAAATTGGGCTAGCAGGTGAATAAAGTAGCTTCTTCTACCCCAAAAGCATATAAAATATGCTCAATTCTGGGTTCCGGGGCAAAAGTTATGGCTGTTTGAAGTTTGCGGCTGAATAAACCTTTAAAATTAAACCTGTAGGTTCTGTTTTCTACTTTTACCGATTTCCCCCGTTAAATTCGGCTAGCAGGTTAATAAAATAGCTTCTTCGACCCCAAAAGCATATAAAATATGCTCAATTCTGGGTTCCGGTGCAAAAGTCGTTGCTGTTTGAAGTTTGCAGCCGAATTAAACATCAAAATTCAACCTGTAGGTGTTGTTTTCTACTTTTACCGATTTCCTCTCTTAAATTTGATAAGCAGGTGAATAAAATAGCTTCTTCTACCCCAAAAGCATATAAAAAATGCTCAATTCTGGGTTTCAGAATAAAAGTTATGGTTGTTTGAAGTTAGCAGCTGAATTAACCTTCAAAATTCAACCCGAAGTTTCTGTTTTCTATTTTTACCGGTTTTCCTCGTTTAATTCGGCTAGCAGGTGAAGAAAGTAGCTTCTTCCACCCCAAAAGCATATAAAATATGCTCAATTCTGGGTTCTGGGGCAAAAGTTATGGCTGCTTGAAGTTTGCTGCCGAATTAACCTTCAAAATTTAACCTGTAGGTTCTGTTTTTTTACTTTTACCGTTTTCCTCTCTTAAATTCGGTAAGCAGGTGAATAAAGTAGCTTCTTCTACCCCCAAAGCATATAAAATATGCTCAATTCTGGGTTCCGGGGCAAAAGTTATGGCTGTTTCAAGTTTGCAGGCGAATTAACCTTAAAAATTAAACCTGTAGGTTCCGTTTTCAATTTTTATTGATTTCCCCCGTTTAATTCGCCTGGAAGATGGATAAAGTAGCTTCTTCTACATCAAAAGGATATAAAATATGCTCAATTCTGGGTTCCCGGCCAAAAGTTATGGCTGTTCGAAGTATGCGGCTGAATGTACCTTTAAAATTCTACCTGTAGGTTCTGTTTTCTATTTTACCGATTTCCCCCGTTAAATTCGGCTAGCAGGTGAATTAAATAGCTTCTTCGACCCCAAAACAATATAAAATAGGCTCAATTTTGGGTTCCGGAGCAAACGTTACGGCTGTTTGAAGTTTGCAGCCGAATTAACCCACAAAATTCGACCTATAGGTTCTGTTTTCTACTTTTACCGATTTCCCCCGTTAAATTCGGCTAGCAGGTGAATAAAATAGCTTCTTCGACCCCAAAAGCATATAAAATATGCTCAATTCTAGGTTCCGGTGCAAAAGTCGTTGTTGTTTGAAGTTTGCAGCCGAATTAAACTTCAAAATACAACCTGTAAGTTCTGTTTTTTTACTTTTACCGATTTCCTCTCTTAAATTCGCTAACCAAGTGAATAAAGTAGCTTCTTCTACCCCCAAAGCATATAAAATATGCTCAATTCTGGGTTCCGGGGCAAAAATTATGGCTGTTTGAAGTTTGCAGGCGAATTAACCTTAAAAATTAAACCTGTAGGTTCCGTTTTCAATTTTTATTGATTTCCCCCGTTTAATTCGGCTGGCAGATGGATAAAGTAGCTTCTTCTACCACAAAAGGATATAAAATATGCCTAATTCTGGGTTCCAGGCCAAAAGTTGTGGCCGTTCGAAGTTTGCGGCTGAATGAACCTTTAAAATTCTACCTGTAGGTTCTGTTTTCTACTTTTACCGATTTCCCCCTTTAAATTCGGCTAGCAGGTGAATAAAATAGCTTTTTCGACCCCAAAAATAGAAAATATGCTCAATTTTGGGGCAAAAGTCGTTGCTGTTTGATGTTTGCAGCCTAATTAACTTTCAAAATTCAACCCGTAAGTTCCGTTTTCTACTTTTACCGATTTCACCCGTTAAATTCGTCTAGCAGGTGAATTAAATAGCTTCTTCAACCCTAGAAGCATATAAAATAGGCTCAATTTTGGGTTCCGGAGCAAACGTTACAGCTGTTTGATTGCAGCCGAATTAACCCTCAAAATTCAACCTGTAGGTTCTGTTTTCTACTTTTACCGATTTCCCTTGTTAAATCTGGCTAGCAGGTGAATAAAGTAGCTTCTTCTACACCAAAAGCATATAAAATATGCTCAATTCTGGGTTCCAGGCCAAAAGTTGTGGCTGTTCGAAGTTTGCGGCTGAATGAACCTTTTAAATTCTACCTGTAGGTTCTATTTTCTATTTTACCGATTTCCCCCGTTAATTCGGCTAGCAGGTGAATAAAATAGCTTCTTCGACCCCAAAAGCATATAAAATATGCTCAATTCTGGGTTCCGGGGCAAAAGTCGTTGCTGTTTGAAGTTTGCAGCCGAATTAACTTTCAAAATTCTACCTGTAGGTTACGTTTTCTTCTTTTACCGATTTCACCTGTTAAATTCGTCTAGCATGTGAATTAAATAGCTTCTTCAACCCTAGAAGCATATAATATAGGCTCAATTTTGGGTTCCGGAGCAAATGTTACGGCTGTTTGAAGTTTGCAGCCGAATTAACCCACAAAATTCGACCTGTAGGTTCTGTTTTCTACTTTTACCGATTTCCCCCGTTAAATTCGGCTAGCAGGTTAATAAAATAGCTTCTTCGACCCCAAAAGCATATAAAATATGCTCAATTCTGGGTTCCGGTGCAAAAGTCGTTGCTGTTTGAAGTTTGCAGCCGAATTAAACTTCAAAATTCAACCTGTAGGTTCTGTTTTTTTACTTTTACCGATTTCCTCTATTAAATTCTCCAAGCAGGTGAATAAAGTAGCTTCTTCTACCCCCAAAGCATATAAAATATGCTCAATTCTGGGTTCCAGGGCAAAAGTTATGGCTGTTTCAAGTTTGCAGGCGAATTAACCTTAAAAATTAAACCTCTAGGTTCCGTTTTCAATTTTTATTGATTTCCCCCGTTTAATTCGGCTGGCAGGTGGATAAAGTAGCTTCTTCTACCCCAAATGGATATAAAATATGCTCAATTCTGGGTTCCGGGCCAAAAGTTGTGGCTGTTCGAAGTTTGCGGCTGAATGAACCTTTAAAATTCTACCTGTAGGTTCTGTTTTCTACTTTAACCGATTTCACCCGTTAAATTCGTCTAGCAGGTGAATTAAATAGCTTCTTCTTCCCTAGAAGCATATAAAATAGGCTCAATTTTGAGTTCCGGAGCAAACGTTACGGCTGTTTGAAGTTTGCAGCCGAATTAACCCTCAAAATTCAACCTGTAGGTTCTGTTTCCTACTTTTACCGAATTCCCTTGTTAAATCTGGCTAGCAGGTGAATAAAGTAGCTTCTTCTACACTAAAAGCATATAAAATATGCTCAATTCTGGGTTCCGGGGCAAACGTTACGGCTGTTTGAAGCTTGCAGGCGAATTAACCTAAAAAATTAAACCTGTAGGTTCCGTTTTTAATCTTAATTGATTTCCCCCGTTTAATTCGCCTGGCAGGTGGATAAAGTAGCTTCTTCTACCCCAAAAGGATATGAAATATGCTTAATTCTGGGTTCCAGGCCAAAAGTTATGGCTGTTCGAAGTTTGCCGCTGAATAAACCTTTAAAATTCCACCTGTAGGTTCTGTTTTCTACTTTTACCGATTTCCCCCATTAAATTCGGCTAGCAGGTGAATAAAATTGCTTCTTCGACCCCAAAAGCATATGAAATAGGCTTAATTTTGGGTTCCGGGGCGAAAGTCGTTGCTGTTTGAAGTTTGCAGCCGAATCAACCCTCAAAATTCAACCTGTAGGTTCTGTTTTCTACTTTTACCGATTTCCTCTCTCAAATTCGGTAAGCAGGTGAATAAAATAGCTTCTTCTACCCCAAAAGCATATAAAAAATGCTCTATTCTGGGTTTCGGCTTTCTCAAATTCGGTAAGCAGGTGGATAAATTAGCTTCTTCTACCCCAAAAGGATATAAAATATGCTCAATTCTGGGTTCCGGGGAAAAAGTTATGGCTGTTTGAAGTTTGCAGCCGAATTAACTTTCAAAACTCAACCTGTAAGTTCCGTTTTCTACTTTTACCGATTTCACCCGTTAAATTCGTCAAGCAGATGAATAAATTAGCTTCTTCTACCCCAGAAGCATATAAAATATGCTCAATTTTATGTTCCGGGGCAAACGTTACGGCTGTTTGAAGTTTGCAGCCGAATTAACCCTCAAAATACAACCTGTAGAATCTGTTTTCTACATTTACCGATTTCCCTTATTAAATCTGGCTAGCAGGTGAATAAAGTAGCTTCTTCAACCCCCAAAGCATATAAAATATGCTCAATTCTGGGTTCCGGGGCAAAAGTTATGGCTGTTTGAAGTTTGCAGGCGAATTAACCTTAAAAATTCAACCTGTAGGTTCCGTTTTCTACTTTTACCGATTTCCCTTGTTAAATTCTGCTAGCAGGTGAATAAAGTAGCTTCTTCTACCCCAAAAACATATAAAATATGCTCAATTCAGGGTTCGGGGGCAAAAGTTATGGTTGTTTGAAGTTTGCAGGCGAATTAACCTTAAAAATTAAACCTGTAGGTTCCGTTTTCAATTTTTATTGATTTCTCCCGTTTAATTCGCCTGGCAGGTGGATAAAGTAGCTTCTTCTACCCCAAAAGGATATAAAATATGCTAAATTCTGGGTTCCGGGGCAAAAGTCGTTGTTGTTTGAAGTTTGCAGCCGAATTATCCCTCAAAATTCAACCTGTAGGTTCTGTATTCTACTTTTACCGATTTCCCTTGTTAAATCCGGCTAGCAGGTGAATAAAGTAGCTTCTTCTACCCCAAAAGCATATAAAATTTGCTCAATTCTGGGTTCCGGGGCAAAAGTTATGGCTCTTTGAAGTTTGCAGGCGAATTAACCTTTAAAATTAAACCTGCAGGTTCCGTTTTCAATTTTTATTGATTTACCCCGTTTAATTCGCCTGACAGGTGGATAAAGTAGCTTCTTCTACCCCAAAAGGATATAAAATATGCTTAATTCTAGGTTCCAGGCCAAAATTATGGCTGTTCGAAGTTTGCGGCTGAATGAACCTTTAAAATTCTACCTGTAGGTTCTGTTTTCTACTTTTACCGATTTCCCCCGTTAAATTCGGCTAGCAGGTGAATAAAATAGCTTCTTCGACCTCAAAACCATATGAAATATGCTCAATTCTGGGTTCCGGGGACAAAGTCGTTGCTGTTTGAAGTTTGCAGCCGAATTAACCCTCAAAATTCAACCTGTAGGTTCTGTTTTTCTACTTTTTTCCGATTTCCTCTCTTAAATTCGGTAAGCAGGTGAATAAAATAGCTTCTTCTACCCCAAAAGCATATAAAAAATGCTCAATTCTGGGTTTCGGCTCTCTCAAATTCGGGAAGCAGGCGGATAAAGTAGCTTCTTCTACCCCAAAAGGATATAAAATAAGCTCAATTCTGGGTTCCAGGCAAAAAGTTATGGCTGTTCGAAGTTTGCGGCTGAATAAACCTTTAAAATTCTACCTGTAGGTTCTGTTTTCTACTTTTACCGATTTCCCCTGTTAAATTCGGCTAGCGGCTGAATAAAATAGCTTCTTCGACCCCAAAAGCATATAAAATATGCTCAATTCTGGGTTCCGGGGCAAAAGTCACGGCTGTTTGAAGTTTGCAGCCGAATTAAACTTAAAAATTAAACCTGTTGGTTCTGTTTTCAATTTTTATTGATTTCCCCCGTTTAATTCGCCTGGCAGGCGGATAAAGTAGCTTCTTCTACCCAAAAAGGATATAAAATATACTCAATTCTGGGTTCCAGGCAAAAAGTTATGGCTGTTCGAAGTTTGCGGCTGAATAAACCTTTAAAATTCTACCTGTAGGTTCCGTTTTCTACTTTTACCGATTTCACCCGTTAAATTCGTCAAGCAGGTGAATAAAATAGCTTCTTCTACCCCAGAAGCATATAAAATAAGCTCAATTTTGGGTTCCGGAGCAAACGTTACGGCTGTTTGAAGTTTGCAGCCGAATTAACCCTCAAAATTCAACCTGTAGGTTCTGTTTTCTTCTTTTACCGATTTCCCTTGTTAAATCCGGCTAGCAGGTGATTAAAGTAGCTTCTTCTACACCAAAAGCATATAAAATATGCTCAATTCTGGGTTCCGGGGCAAAAGTTATGGCTGTTTGAAGTTAGCAGGCGAATTAACCTTAAAAATTAAACCTGTAGGTTCCGTTTTCAATTTTTATTGATTTCCCCCGTTTAATTCGCCTGGCAGGTGGATAAAGTAGCTTCTTCTACCCAAAAAGGATATAAAATATGCTTAATTCTAGGTTCCGGGGCAAAAGTCATGGCCGTTTGAAGTTTGCAGCCGAATTAACTTTCAAAACTCAACCTGTAAGTTCCGTTTTCTACTTTTACCGATTTCACCCGTTAAATTCGTCAAGCAGATGAATAAATTAGCTTCTTCTACCCCAGAAGCATATAAAATATGCTCAATTTTATGTTCCGGGGCAAACGTTACGGCTGTTTGAAGTTTGCAGCCGAGTTAACCGTCAAAATACAACCTGTAGAATCTGTTTTCTACTTTTACCGATTTCCCTTATTAAATCTGGCTAGCAGGTGAATAAAGTAGCTTCTTCAACCCCCAAAGCATATAAAATATGCTCAATTCTGGGTTCCGGGGCAAAAGTTATGGCTGTTTGAAGTTTGCAGGCGAATTAACCTTAAAAATTCAACCTGTAGGTTCCGTTTTCTACTTTTACCGATTTCCCTTGTTAAATTCTGCTAGCAGGTGAATAAAGTAGCTTCTTCTACCCCAAAAACATATAAAATATGCTCAATTCTGGGTTCGGGGGCAAAAGTTATGGTTGTTTGAAGTTTGCAGGCGAATTAACCTTAAAAATTAAACCTGTAGGTTCCGTTTTCAACTTTTATTGATTTCTCCCGTTTAATTCGCCTGGCAGGTGGATAAAGTAGCTTCTTCTACCCCAAAAGGATATAAAATATGCTAAATTCTGGGTTCCGGGGCAAAAGTCGTTGTTGTTTGAAGTTTGCAGCCGAATTATCCCTCAAAATTCAACCTGTAGGTTCTGTATTCTACTTTTACCGATTTCCCTTGTTAAATCCGGCTAGCAGGTGAATAAAGTAGCTTCTTCTACCCCAAAAGCATATAAAATTTGCTCAATTCTGGGTTCCGGGGCAAAAGTTATGGCTCTTTGAAGTTTGCAGGCGAATTAACCTTTAAAATTAAACCTGCAGGTTCCGTTTTCAATTTTTATTGATTTACCCCGTTTAATTCGCCTGACAGGTGGATAAAGTAGCTTCTTCTACCCCAAAAGGATATAAAATATGCTTAATTCTAGGTTCCAGGCCAAAATTATGGCTGTTCGAAGTTTGCGGCTGAATGAACCTTTAAAATTCTACCTGTAGGTTCTGTTTTCTACTTTTACCGATTTCCCCCGTTAAATTCGGCTAGCAGGTGAATAAAATAGCTTCTTCGACCTCAAAACCATATGAAATATGCTCAATTCTGGGTTCCGGGGACAAAGTCGTTGCTGTTTGAAGTTTGCAGCCGAATTAACCCTCAAAATTCAACCTGTAGGTTCTGTTTTTCTACTTTTTTCCGATTTCCTCTCTTAAATTCGGTAAGCAGGTGAATAAAATAGCTTCTTCTACCCCAAAAGCATATAAAAAATGCTCAATTCTGGGTTTCGGCTCTCTCAAATTCGGGAAGCAGGCGGATAAAGTAGCTTCTTCTACCCCAAAAGGATATAAAATAAGCTCAATTCTGGGTTCCAGGCAAAAAGTTATGGCTGTTCGAAGTTTGCGGCTGAATAAACCTTTAAAATTCTACCTGTAGGTTCTGTTTTCTACTTTTACCGATTTCCCCCGTTAAATTCGGCTAGCGGCTGAATAAAATAGCTTCTTCGACCCCAAAAGCATATAAAATATGCTCAATTCTGGGTTCCGGGGCAAAAGTCACGGCTGTTTGAAGTTTGCAGCCGAATTAAACTTAAAAATTAAACCTGTTGGTTCTGTTTTCAATTTTTATTGATTTCCCCCGTTTAATTCGCCTGGCAGGCGGATAAAGTAGCTTCTTCTACCCAAAAAGGATATAAAATATACTCAATTCTGGGTTCCAGGCAAAAAGTTATGGCTGTTCGAAGTTTGCGGCTGAATAAACCTTTAAAATTCTACCTGTAGGTTCCGTTTTCTACTTTTACCGATTTCACCCGTTAAATTCGTCAAGCAGGTGAATAAAATAGCTTCTTCTACCCCAGAAGCATATAAAATAAGCTCAATTTTGGGTTCCGGAGCAAACGTTACGGCTGTTTGAAGTTTGCAGCCGAATTAACCCTCAAAATTCAACCTGTAGGTTCTGTTTTCTTCTTTTACCGATTTCCCTTGTTAAATCCGGCTAGCAGGTGATTAAAGTAGCTTCTTCTACACCAAAAGCATATAAAATATGCTCAATTCTGGGTTCCGGGGCAAAAGTTATGGCTGTTTGAAGTTAGCAGGCGAATTAACCTTAAAAATTAAACCTGTAGGTTCCGTTTTCAATTTTTATTGATTTCCCCCGTTTAATTCGCCTGGCAGGTGGATAAAGTAGCTTCTTCTACCCAAAAAGGATATAAAATATGCTTAATTCTAGGTTCCGGGGCAAAAGTCATGGCCGTTTGAAGTTTGCAGCCGAATTAACTTTCAAAACTCAACCTGTAAGTTCCGTTTTCTACTTTTACCGATTTCACCCGTTAAATTCGTCAAGCAGATGAATAAATTAGCTTCTTCTACCCCAGAAGCATATAAAATATGCTCAATTTTATGTTCCGGGGCAAACGTTACGGCTGTTTGAAGTTTGCAGCCGAGTTAACCGTCAAAATACAACCTGTAGAATCTGTTTTCTACTTTTACCGATTTCCCTTATTAAATCTGGCTAGCAGGTGAATAAAGTAGCTTCTTCAACCCCCAAAGCATATAAAATATGCTCAATTCTGGGTTCCGGGGCAAAAGTTATGGCTGTTTGAAGTTTGCAGGCGAATTAACCTTAAAAATTAAACCTGTAGGTTCCGTTTTCAATTTTTATAGATTTCCCCCGTTTAATTCGCCTGGCAGGTGGATATAGTAGCTTCATCTACCCCAAAAGGATATGCTCAATTCTGGGTTCCCGGCCAAAAGTTATGGCTGTTCGAAGTATGCGGCTGAATGTACCTTTAAAATTCTACGTGTAGGTTCTGTTTTCTACTTTTACCGATTTCCCCCGTTAAATTCGGCTAGCAGGCGAATAAAATAGCTTCTTCGACCCCAAAATCATATAAAATATGTTCAATTCTGGGTTCCGGAGCAAAAGTCGTTGCTGTTTGAAGTTTGCAGCCGAATTTACTTTCAATATTCAACCTATAGGTTCCGTTTTCTACTTTTACCGATTTCACCCGTTAAATTCGTCTAGCAGGTGAATTAAATAGCTTCTTCTACCCTAAAAGCATATAAAATAGGCTCAATTTTGGGTTCCGGATCAAACGTTACGGCTGTTTGAAGTTTGCAGCCGAATTAACCCTCAAAATTCAACCTGTAGGTTCTGTTTTCTACTTTTACCGATTTCCCATGTTAAATCTGGCTAGCAGGTGAATAAAGTAGCTTCTTCTAGACCAAAAGCATATAAAATATGCTCAATTCTGGGTTCCGGGGCAAACGTTACGGCTGTTTGATGTTTGCAGGCGAATTAACCTTAAACCTTAAACCTGTAGGTTCCTTTTTCAATTTTTATTGATTTCCCCCGTTTAATTCGCCTGGCAGGTGGATAAAGTAGCTTCTTCTACACCAAAAGGATATAAAATATGCTTAATTTTGGGTTCCAGGCCAAAAGTTATGGCTGTTCGAAGTTTGTGGCTAAATAAACTTTTAAAATTCTACCTGTAGGTTCTGTTTTCTACTTTTACCGATTTCCCCCGTTATATTCGACTAGCAGGTGAATAAAATAGCTTCTTCGACCCCAAAAGCATATGAAATAAGCTCTATTCTGGGTTCCGGGGCAAAAGTCGTTGCTGTTTGAAGTTTGCAGCCGAATTAACCCTCAAAATTCAACCTGTAGGTTCTGTTTTCTTCTTTTACCGATTTCCCTTGTTAAATCCGGCTAGCAGGTGATTAAAGTAGCTTCTTCTACACCAAAAGCATATAAAATATGCTCAATTCTGGGTTCCGGGGCAAAAGTTATGGCTGTTTGAAGTTAGCAGGCGAATTAACCTTAAAAATTAAACCTGTAGGTTCCGTTTTCAATTTTTATTGATTTCCCCCGTTTAATTCGCCTGGCAGGTGGATAAAGTAGCTTCTTCTACCCAAAAAGGATATAAAATATGCTTAATTCTAGGTTCCGGGGCAAAAGTCATGGCCGTTTGAAGTTTGCAGCCGAATTAACTTTCAAAACTCAACCTGTAAGTTCCGTTTTCTACTTTTACCGATTTCACCCGTTAAATTCGTCAAGCAGATGAATAAATTAGCTTCTTCTACCCCAGAAGCATATAAAATATGCTCAATTTTATGTTCCGGGGCAAACGTTACGGCTGTTTGAAGTTTGCAGCCGAGTTAACCCTCAAAATACAACCTGTAGAATCTGTTTTCTACTTTTACCGATTTCCCTTATTAAATCTGGCTAGCAGGTGAATAAAGTAGCTTCTTCAACCCCCAATGCATATAAAATATGCTCAATTCTGGGTTCCGGGGCAAAAGTTATGGCTGTTTGAAGTTTGCAGGCGAATTAACCTTAAAAATTAAACCTGTAGGTTCCGTTTTCAATTTTTATAGATTTCCCCCGTTTAATTCGCCTGGCAGGTGGATATAGTAGCTTCATCTACCCCAAAAGGATATAAAATATGCTCAATTCTGGGTTCCCGGCCAAAAGTTATGGCTGTTCGAAGTATGCGGCTGAATGTACCTTTAAAATTCTACGTGTAGGTTCTGTTTTCTACTTTTACCGATTTCCCCCGTTAAATTCGCCTAGCAGGCGAATAAAATAGCTTCTTCGACCCCAAAATCATATAAAATATGTTCAATTCTGGGTTCCGGAGCAAAAGTCGTTGCTGTTTGAAGTTTGCAGCCGAATTTACTTTCAATATTCAACCTATAGGTTCCGTTTTCTACTTTTACCGATTTCACCCGTTAAATTCGTCTAGCAGGTGAATTAAATAGCTTCTTCTACCCTAAAAGCATATAAAATAGGCTCAATTTTGGGTTCCGGAGCAAACGTTACGGCTGTTTGAAGTTTGCAGCCGAATTAACCCTCAAAATTCAACCTGTAGGTTCTGTTTTCTACTTTTACCGATTTCCCTTGTTAAATCTGGCTAGCAGGTGAATAAAGTATCTTCTTCTAGACCAAAAGCATATAAAATATGCTCAATTCTGGGTTCCGGGGCAAACGTTACGGCTGTTTGATGTTTGCAGGCGAATTAACCTTAAACCTTAAACCTGTAGGTTCCTTTTTCAATTTTATTGATTTCCCGCGTTTAATTCGCCTGGCAGGTGGATAAAGTAGCTTCTTCGACCCCAAAAGCATATGAAATAAGCTCTATTCTGGGTTCCGGGGCAAAAGTCGTTGCTGTTTGAAGTTTGCAGTCGAATTATCCCTCAAAATTCAATCTGTAAGTTCTGTTTTCTACTTTTACCGATTTCCCTTGTTAAATCCGGCTAGCAGGTGAATAAAGTAGCTTCTTCTACCCCAAAAGCATATAAAATATGCTCAATTCTGGGTTCCGGGGCAAAAGTTATGGCTGTTTGAATTTAGCAGGCGAATTAACCTTAAAAATTAAACCTCAGGTTCCGTTTTCAATTTTTATTGATTTCCCCCGTTTAATTCGCCTGGCAGGCGGATAAAGTAGCTTCTTCTACCCAAAAAGGATATAAAATATGCTCAATTCTGGGTTCCGGGGCAAACGTTACGGCTGTTTGAAGTTTGCAGCCGAATTAACCCTTTAAAATTCTACCTGTAGGTTCCGTTTTCTACTTTTACCTATTTCCCTTATTAAATCTGGCTAGCAGGTGAATAAAGTAGCTTCTTCAACCCCCAAAGCATATAAAATATGCTCAATTCTGGGTTCCGGGGCAAAAGTTATGGCTGTTTGAAGTTTGCAGGCGAATTAACCTTAAAAATTAAACCTGTAGGTTCCGTTTTCAATTTTTATAGATTTCCCCCATTTAATTCGCCTGGCAGGTGGATATAGTAGCTTCTTCTACCCCAAAAGGATATAAAATATGCTCAATTCTGGGTTCCCGGCCAAAAGTTATGGCTGTTCGAAGTATGCGGCTGAATGTACCTTTAAAATTCTACGTGTAGGTTCTGTTTTCTACTTTTACCGATTTCCCCCGTTAAATTCGGCTAGCAGGCGAATAAAATAGCTTCTTCGACCCCAAAATCATATAAAATATGTTCAATTCTGGGTTTCGGGGCAAAAGTCGTTGCTGTTTGAAGTTTGCAGCCGATTAACTTTCAAAATTCAACCTATAGGTTCCGTTTTCTACTTTTACCGATTTCACCCGTTAAATTCGTCTAGCAGGTGAATTAAATAGCTTCTTCTACCCCAGAAGCATATAAAATATGTTAATTCTGGGTTCCGGGGGCAAACGTTACGGCTGTTTAAAGTTTGCAGCAGAATGAACCTTCAATCTTAAACCTGTAGGTTCTGTTTTCTACTTTTACCGATTTCCCTTGTTAAATTCGGCTAGCAGGTGAATAAAGTAGCTTCTTCTACCCCCAAAGCATATAAAATATGCTCAATTCTGGGTTCCGTGGCAAAAGTTATGGCTGTTCGAAGTTTGCGGCTGAATAAACCTTTAAAATTCAACCTGTAGGTTCTGTTTTCTACTTTAACCGATTTCCCCCGTTAAATTCGGCTAGCAGGTGAATAAAATAGCTTCTTAGACCCCCAAAGCATATAAAATATGCTCAATTCTGGGTTCCGGTGCAAAAGTCGTTGCTGTTTGAAGTTTGCAGCCGAATTAAACTTCAAAATTCAACCTGTAGGTTCTGTTTTCTACTTTTACCGATTTCCTCTCTTAAATTCGATAAGCAGGTGAATAAAATAGCTTCTTCTACACCAAAAGCATATAAAAAATGCTCAATTCTGGGTTCCGGGATAAAAATTATGGTTGTTTGAAGTTAGCAGCCGAATTAACCTTCAAAATTCAACCCGAAGTTTCCGTTTTCTAATTTTACCGGTTTTCCTCGTTTTATTCGGCTAGCAGGAGAATTAAGTAGCTTCTTCCACCCCAAAAGCATATAAAATATGCTCAATTCTGGGTTCCGGGGCAAGAGTCATGGCCGTTTGAAGTTGGCAGCCGAATTAACTTTCAAAATTCAACCCTGTAAGTTCCGTTTTCTATTTTTACCGATTTCACCCGTTAAATTCGTCAAGCAGGTGAATAAAATAGCTTCTTCTACCCCAGAAGCATATAAAATATGCTCAATTCTAGGTTCCGGGGCAAACGTTACGGCTGTTCAAAGTTTGCAGCAGAATGAACCTTCAAACTTTAACCTGTAGGTTCTGTTTTCTACTTTACTGATTTCCCTTGTGAAATTCGGCTAGCAAGTGAATAAAGGAGGTTCTTCTACCCCCAAAGCATATAAAATATGCTCAATTCTAGGTTCCGGGGCAAAAGTTATGGCTCTTTGAAGTTTGCAGGCGAATTGACCTTAAAAATTAAACCTGTAGGTTCTGTTTTCAATTTTTATTGATTTCTCCCGTTTAATTCGGCTGGCAGGTGGATAAAGTAGCTTCTTCTACTTCAAAAGGATATAAAATATGCTTAATTCTGGGTTCCGGGCTAAACGTTATGGCTGTTTGAAGTTTGTAGCCGAATGAACCCTTAAAATTCTACCTGTAGGTTATGTTTTCTACTTTTACCGATTTCCCTTGTTAAATCCGGCTAGCAGGTGAATAAAGTAACTTCTTCGACCCCAAAAGCATATAAAATATGCTCAATTCTGGGTTCCGGGGCAAAAGTCCTTGCTGTTTGAAGTTTGCAGCCGAATTTACTTTCAAAATTCAACCTGTAGGCTCCGTTTTCTACTTTTAACGATTTCACCCGTTAAATTCGTCTAGCAGGTGAATTAAATAGCTTCTACTACCCCAGAAGCATATAAAATAGGCTCAATTTTGGGTTCCGGAGCAAACGTTACGGCTGTTTGAAGTTTGTAGCCGAATTAACCCTCAAAATTCAACCTGTAGGTTCTGTTTTCTACTTTTACCGATTTCCCTTGTTAAATCTGGCTAGCAGGTGAAAAAGTAGCTTCTTCTACACCAAAAGCATATAACATATGCTCAATTCTGGGTTCCGGGGCAAATGTTATGGCTGTTTGAAGTTTGCAGGCGAATTAACCTTAAAAATAAAACCTGTAGGTTCCGTTTTCAATTTTTATAGATTTCCCCCGTTTAATTTGGCACGCAGGTGGATAAAGTTGCTTCTTCTACCCCAAAAGCATATGAAATATGCTCAATTCTGGGTTCCGGGGCAAAAGTCGTTGCTATTTGAAGTTTGTAGCCGAATTAACCCTCAAAATTCAACCTGTAGGTTCTGTTTTTTTACTTTTACCGATTTCCCTTGTCAAATCCGGCTAGCAGGTGAAAAAAGTAGCTTCTTCTACACCAAAAGCATATAAAATATGCTCAATTCTGGGTTCCGGGGCAAATGTTATGGCTGTTTGAAGTTTGCAGCGAATTAACCTTAAAAATTAAACCTGTAGGTTCCGTTTTCAATTTTATTGATTTCCCGCGTTTAATTCGCCTGGCAGGTGGATAAAGTAGCTTCTTCTACCCCAAAAGGATATAAAATATGCTCAATTTTGGGTTTCAGGCCAAACGTTATGGCTGTTCGAAATTCCCCCGTTAAATTCGGCTAGCAGTTGAATAAAATAGCTTCTTCGACCCCAAAACCATATGAAATATGCTCAATTCTGGGTTCCGGGGCAAAAGTCGTTGCTGTTTGAAGTTTGCAACCGAATTAACCATCAAACTTCAACGTGTAGGTTCTGTTTTCTACTTTTACCGATGTCCCTTGTTAAATTCTGCTAGCAGGTGAATAAAGTAGCTTCTTCTACCCCAAAAACATATAAAATATGCTCAATTCTGGGTTCCGGGGCAAACGTTATGGCTGTTTGAAGTTTGCAGGCGAATTAACCTTCAAAATTAAACCTGTAGATTCCGTTTTCAATTTTTATTGATTTCCCCCGTTTAATTCGCCTGACTGGTGGATAAAGTAGCTTCTTCTACCCCCAAAGCATATAGAATATGCTCAATTCTGGGTTCCGGGGCAAAAGTTATGGCTGTTTGAAGTTTGCAGGCAAATTAACCTTAAAAATTAAACCTGTAGGTTCCGTTTTCAATTTTTATAGATTTCCCCCGTTTAATTCGGCTCGCAGGTGGATAAAGTAGCTTTTTCTACCCCAAAAGGATATAAAATATGCTTAATTCTGGGTTCCGTGGCAAAAGTCATTGTTGTTTGAAGTTTGCAGCCGAATTAACTTTCAAAATTCAACCTGTAGGTTCCGTTTTCTACTTTTACCCATTTCCCCCGTTAAATTCGTCTAGCAGGTGAATAAAATAGCTTCTTCGACCCCAAAAGCATATGAAATATGCTCAATTCTGGGTTCCGGTGCAAACGTTACGGCTGTTTAAAGTTTGCAGCAGAATGAACCTTCAAAGTTTAACCTGTAGGTTCTGTTTTCTACTTTTACCGATTTCCCTTGTTAAATTCGGCTAGCAGGTGAATAAAGTAACTTTTTCTACCCCCAAAGCATATAAAATATGATCAATTTTGGGTTCCGGGGCAAAAGTTATGGCTGTTTGAAGTTTGCAGGCGAATTAACCTTAAAAATTAAACCTGTAGGTTCCGTTTTCAATTTTTATTGATTTCCCCCGTTTAATTCGCCTGGTAGGTGGATAAAGTAGCTTCTTCTACCCCAAAACGATATAAAATATGCTTAATTCTGGGTTTCAGGCCAAAATTATGGCTGTTCGAAGTTTGCGGCTGAATGAACCTTTAAAATTCTACCTGTAGGCGAAAGTCGTTGTTGTTTTCTACTTTTACCGATTTCTTCTCTCAAATTCGGTAAGCAGGTGAATAAAATAGCTTCTTCTACCCCAAAAGCATATAAAAAATGCTCAATTCTGGGTTTCGGCTCTCTCAAATTCGGTAAGCAGGTGGATAAATTTGCTTCTTCTACCCCAAAAGGATATAAAATATGCTCAATTCTGGGTTCCAGGCAAAAAGTTATGGCTGTTCGAAGTTTGCGGCTGAATAAACCTTTAAAATTCTACCCGTAGATTCTGTTTTCTACTTTTACCGATTTCCCCCGTTAAATTCGTCTAGCAGGTGAATAAAATAGCTTCTTCAACCCCAAAAGCATATAAAATATGCTCAATTCTGGGTTCCGGGGCAAAAGTCATGGCTTTTTGAAGTTTGCAGCCGAATTAACTTTCAAAATTCAACGTGTAAGTTCCGTTTTCTACTTTTACCGATTTCACCCGTTAAATTCGTCAAGCAGGTGAATAAAATAGCTTCTTCTACCCCAGAAGCATATAAAATATGCTCAATTATATGTTCCGGGGCAAACGTTACGGCTGTTTGAGGTTTGCAGCCGAATTAACCCTCAAAATACAACCTGTACGTTCTGTTTTCTACTTTTACCGATTTCCCCCGTTAAATTCGGCTAGCAGGCGAATAAAATAGCTTCTTCGACCCCAAAATCATATAAAATATGCTCAATTTTGGGTTCCGGGACAAAAGTCGTTGCTGTTTGAAGTTTGCAGCCTAATTAACTTTCAAAACTCTACCGGTAGGATACGTTTTCTTCTTTTACCGATTTCACCCGTTAAATTCGTCTAGCAGGTGAATTAAATAGCCTCTTCAACCCTAGAAGCATATAAAATAGGCTCAATTTTGGGTTCCGGAGCAAACGTTACGGCTGTTTGAAGTTTGCAGCTGAATTAAACCACAAAATTCGACCTGTAGGTTCTGTTTTCTACTTTTACCGATTTCCCCCGTTAAATTCAGCTAGCAGGTGAATAAAATAGCTTCTTCGACCCCAAAAGCATATAAAATATGCTCAATTCTGGGTTCCGGTGCAAAAGTCGTTGCTGTTCGAAGTTTGCAGCCGAATTAAACTTCAAAATTCAACCTGTAAGTTCTGTTTTTTTACTTTTACCGATTTCCTCTCTTAAATTCGGTAAGCAGGTGAATAAGGTAGCTTCTTCTACCCCCAAAGCATATAAAATATGCTCAATTCTGGGTTCCGGGGCAAAAGTTATGGCTGTTTGAAGTTTGCAGGCGAATTAACCTTAAAAATTAAATCTTTAGGTTCCGTTTTCAATTTTTATTGAGTTCCGCCGTTTAATTCGCCTGGCAGGTGGATAAAGTAGCTTCTTCTACCCCAAAAGGATATAAAATATGCTTAATTCTGGGTTCCAGGCCAAAAGTTATGGCTGTTCGAAGTTTGAGGTCGAATGAACCTTTAAAATTCTACCTGTAGGTTCTGTTTTCTACTTTTACCGATTTCCCCCGTTAAATTCGGCTAGCAGGTGAATAATATAGCTTCTTCGACCCCAAAAACATATAAAATATGCTCAATTCTGGGTTCCGGGGCAAAAGTCGTTGCTGTTTGAAATTTGCAGCCTAATTAACTTTCAAAATTCAACCTGTAAGTTCCGTTTTCTACTTTTACCGATTTCACCCGTTAAATTCGTCTAGTAGGTGAATTAAATAGCTTCTTCAACCCTAGAAGCATATAAAATAGGCTCAATTTTGGGTTCCGGAGCAAACGTTACGGCTGTTTGAAGTTTGCAGCCGAATTAACCCTCAAAATTCAACCTGTAGGTTCTGTTTTCTACTTTTACCGATTTCCCTTGTTAAATCTGGCTAGCAGGTGAATAAAGTAGCTTCTTCTACGCCAAAAGCATATAAAATATGCTCAATTCTGGGTTCCGGGGCAAACGTTACGGTTGTTTGAAGTTTGCGGCCGAATGAACCTTTAAAATTCAACCTGTAGGTTCTGTTTTCTACTTTTACCGATTTTCTCTCTTAAATTCGGTAAGCAGGTGAATAAAATAGCTTCTTCGACCCCAAAAGCATATGAAATATGCTCAATTCTGGGTTCCGGTATAAAAGTTATGGTTGTTTGAAGTTTGCAGCCGAATTAACCATTAAAATTCAACCCGAAGTTTCCGTTTTCTATTTTTACCGGTTTTCCTTGTTTTATTAGGCTAGCAGGAGAATAAAGTAGCTTCTTCCACCCCAAAAGCATATAAAATATGCTCAATTCTGGGTTCCGGGGCAAAAGTCATGGCTGTTTGAAGTTTGCAGCCGATTAACTTTCAAAATTCAACCTGTAAGTTCCGTTTTCTACTTTTACCGATTTCACCCGTTAAATTCGTCAAGCAGGTGAATAAAATGGCTTCTTCTACCCCAAAAGCATATAAAATATGCTCAATTCTGGGTTCCGGGGCAAACGTTACGGCTGTTTAAAGTTTGCAGCAGAATGAACCTTCAAACTTTAACCTGTAGGTTCTGTTTTCTACTTTTACCGATTTCCCTTGTTAAATTCGGCTAGCAGGTGAATAAAGTAGCTTCTTCTACCCCCAAAGCATATAAAATATGCTCAATTCTGGGTTCTGGGGCAAAAGTTATGGCTGTTTGAAGTTTGCAGGCGAATTAACCTTAAAAATTAAACCTGTAGGTTCCGTTTTCTATTTTTATTGATTTCCCCTGTTTAATTCGGCTCGCAGGTGGATAAAGTAGCTTCTTCTACCCCAAAAGCATATGAAATATGCTCAATTATGGGTTCCGGGGCAAATGTCGTTGCTGTTTGAAGTTTGTAGCCGAATTAACCCTTAAAATTCAACCTGTAGGTTCTGTTTTCTACTTTTACTGATTTCCCTTGTTAAATTCGGCTAGCAGGTGAATAAAGTAGCTTCTTCTACCCTAAAAGCATATAAAATATGCTCAATTCTGGGTTCCGGGGCAAAAGTTATGGCTGTTTGAAGTTTGCAGGCGAATTAACCTTAAAAATTTAACCTGTAGGTTCCGTTTTCAATTTTTACCGATTTCACCCGTTAAATTCGTCAAGCAGGTGAATAAAATAGCTTCTTCTACCCCAGAAGCATATAAAATATGCTCAATTCTGGGTTCCGGTGCAAACGTTACGACTGTTTAAAGTTTGCAGCAGAATGAACCTTCAAAGTTTAACCTGTAGGTTCTGTTTTCTACTTTTACCGATTTCCCTTGTTAAATTCGGCTAGGAGGTGAATAAAGTAACTTCTTCTACCCCCAAAGCATATAAAATATGCTCAATTTTGGGTTCCGGGGCAAAAGTTATGGCTGTTTGAAGTTTGCAGGCGAATTAACCTTAAAAATTAAACCTTTAGGTTCCGTTTTCAATTTTTAATGATTTCCCCCGTTTAATTCGCCTGGTAGGTGGATAAAGTAGCTTCTTCTACCCCAAAACGATATAAAATATGCTTAATTCTGGGTTCCAGGCCAAAATTATGGCTGTTCGAAGTTTGCGGCTGAATGAATCTTTAAAATTCTACCTGTAGGCGAAAGTCGTTGTTGTTTTCTACTTTTACCGATTTCTTCTCTCAAATTCGGTAAGCAGGTGAATAAAATAGCTTCTTCTACCCCAAAAGCATATAAAAAATGCTCAATTCTGGGTTTCGGCTCTCTCAAATTCGGTAAGCAGGTGGATAAATTTGCTTCTTCTACCCCAAAAGGATATAAAATATGCTCAATTCTGGGTTCCAGGCAAAAAGTTATGGCTGTTCGAAGTTTGCCGCTGAATAAACCTTTAAAATTCTACCCGTAGATTCTGTTTTCTACTTTTACCGATTTCCCCCGTTAAATTCGTCTAGCAGGTGAATAAAATAGCTTCTTCAACCCCAAAAGCATATAAAATATGCTCAATTCTGGGTTCCGGGGCAAAAGTCATGGCTTTTTGAAGTTTGCAGCCGAATTAACTTTCAAAATTCAACGTGTAAGTTCCGTTTTCTACTTTTACCGATTTCACCCGTTAAATTCGTCAAGCAGGTGAATAAAATAGCTTCTTCTACCCCAGAAGCATATAAAATATGCTCAATTATATGTTCCGGGGCAAACGTTACGGCTGTTTGAGGTTTGCAGCCGAATTAACCCTCAAAATACAACCTGTACGTTCTGTTTTCTACTTTTACCGATTTCCCCCGTTAAATTCGGCTAGCAGGCGAATAAAATAGCTTCTTCGACCCCAAAATCATATAAAATATGCTCAATTTTGGGTTCCGGGACAAAAGTCGTTGCTGTTTGAAGTTTGCAGCCTAATTAACTTTCAAAACTCTACCGGTAGGATACGTTTTCTTCTTTTACCGATTTCACCCGTTAAATTCGTCTAGCAGGTGAATTAAATAGCCTCTTCAACCCTAGAAGCATATAAAATAGGCTCAATTTTGGGTTCCGGAGCAAACGTTACGGCTGTTTGAAGTTTGCAGCTGAATTAACCCACAAAATTCGACCTGTAGGTTCAGTTTTCTACTTTTACCGATTTCCCCCGTTAAATTCGGCTAGCAGGTGAATAAAATAGCTTCTTCGACCCCAAAAGCATATAAAATATGCTCAATTCTGGGTTCCGGTGCAAAAGTCGTTGCTGTTCGAAGTTTGCAGCCGAATTAAACTTCAAAATTCAACCTGTAAGTTCTGTTTTTTTACTTTTACCGATTTCCTCTCTTAAATTCGGTAAGCAGGTGAATAAGGTAGCTTCTTCTACCCCCAAAGCATATAAAATATGCTCAATTCTGGGTTCCGGGGCAAAAGTTATGGCTGTTTGAAGTTTGCAGGCGAATTAACCTTAAAAATTAAATCTTTAGGTTCCGTTTTCAATTTTTATTGAGTTCCGCCGTTTAATTCGCCTGGCAGGTGGATAAAGTAGCTTCTTCTACCCCAAAAGGATATAAAATATGCTTAATTCTGGGTTCCAGGCCAAAAGTTATGGCTGTTCGAAGTTTGAGGTCGAATGAACCTTTAAAATTCTACCTGTAGGTTCTGTTTTCTACTTTTACCGATTTCCCCCGTTAAATTCGGCTAGCAGGTGAATAATATAGCTTCTTCGACCCCAAAAACATATAAAATATGCTCAATTCTGGGTTCCGGGGCAAAAGTCGTTGCTGTTTGAAATTTGCAGCCTAATTAACTTTCAAAATTCAACCTGTAAGTTCCGTTTTCTACTTTTACCGATTTCACCCGTTAAATTCGTCTAGTAGGTGAATTAAATAGCTTCTTCAACCCTAGAAGCATATAAAATAGGCTCAATTTTGGGTTCCGGAGCAAACGTTACGGCTGTTTGAAGTTTGCAGCCGAATTAACCCTCAAAATTCAACCTGTAGGTTCTGTTTTCTACTTTTACCGATTTCCCTTGTTAAATCTGGCTAGCAGGTGAATAAAGTAGCTTCTTCTACGCCAAAAGCATATAAAATATGCTCAATTCTGGGTTCCGGGGCAAACGTTACGGTTGTTTGAAGTTTGCGGCCGAATGAACCTTTAAAATTCAACCTGTAGGTTCTGTTTTCTACTTTTACCGATTTTCTCTCTTAAATTCGGTAAGCAGGTGAATAAAATAGCTTCTTCGACCCCAAAAGCATATGAAATATGCTCAATTCTGGGTTCCGGTATAAAAGTTATGGTTGTTTGAAGTTTGCAGCCGAATTAACCATTAAAATTCAACCCGAAGTTTCCGTTTTCTATTTTTACCGGTTTTCCTTGTTTTATTAGGCTAGCAGGAGAATAAAGTAGCTTCTTCCACCCCAAAAGCATATAAAATATGCTCAATTCTGGGTTCCGGGGCAAAAGTCATGGCTGTTTGAAGTTTGCAGCCGATTAACTTTCAAAATTCAACCTGTAAGTTCCGTTTTCTACTTTTACCGATTTCACCCGTTAAATTCGTCAAGCAGGTGAATAAAATGGCTTCTTCTACCCCAAAAGCATATAAAATATGCTCAATTCTGGGTTCCGGGGCAAACGTTACGGCTGTTTAAAGTTTGCAGCAGAATGAACCTTCAAACTTTAACCTGTAGGTTCTGTTTTCTACTTTTACCGATTTCCCTTGTTAAATTCGGCTAGCAGGTGAATAAAGTAGCTTCTTCTACCCCCAAAGCATATAAAATATGCTCAATTCTGGGTTCTGGGGCAAAAGTTATGGCTGTTTGAAGTTTGCAGGCGAATTAACCTTAAAAATTAAACCTGTAGGTTCCGTTTTCTATTTTTATTGATTTCCCCTGTTTAATTCGGCTCGCAGGTGGATAAAGTAGCTTCTTCTACCCCAAAAGCATATGAAATATGCTCAATTATGGGTTCCGGGGCAAATGTCGTTGCTGTTTGAAGTTTGTAGCCGAATTAACCCTTAAAATTCAACCTGTAGGTTCTGTTTTCTACTTTTACTGATTTCCCTTGTTAAATTCGGCTAGCAGGTGAATAAAGTAGCTTCTTCTACCCTAAAAGCATATAAAATATGCTCAATTCTGGGTTCCGGGGCAAAAGTTATGGCTGTTTGAAGTTTGCAGGCGAATTAACCTTAAAAATTTAACCTGTAGGTTCCGTTTTCAATTTTTACCGATTTCACCCGTTAAATTCGTCAAGCAGGTGAATAAAATAGCTTCTTCTACCCCAGAAGCATATAAAATATGCTCAATTCTGGGTTCCGGTGCAAACGTTACGACTGTTTAAAGTTTGCAGCAGAATGAACCTTCAAAGTTTAACCTGTAGGTTCTGTTTTCTACTTTTACCGATTTCCCTTGTTAAATTCGGCTAGGAGGTGAATAAAGTAACTTCTTCTACCCCCAAAGCATATAAAATATGCTCAATTTTGGGTTCCGGGGCAAAAGTTATGGCTGTTTGAAGTTTGCAGGCGAATTAACCTTAAAAATTAAACCTTTAGGTTCCGTTTTCAATTTTTAATGATTTCCCCCGTTTAATTCGCCTGGTAGGTGGATAAAGTAGCTTCTTCTACCCCAAAACGATATAAAATATGCTTAATTCTGGGTTCCAGGCCAAAATTATGGCTGTTCGAAGTTTGCGGCTGAATGAATCTTTAAAATTCTACCTGTAGGCGAAAGTCGTTGTTGTTTTCTACTTTTACCGATTTCTTCTCTCAAATTCGGTAAGCAGGTGAATAAAATAGCTTCTTCTACCCCAAAAGCATATAAAAAATGCTCAATTCTGGGTTTCGGCTCTCTCAAATTCGGTAAGCAGGTGGATAAATTTGCTTCTTCTACCCCAAAAGGATATAAAATATGCTCAATTCTGGGTTCCAGGCAAAAAGTTATGGCTGTTCGAAGTTTGCCGCTGAATAAACCTTTAAAATTCTACCCGTAGATTCTGTTTTCTACTTTTACCGATTTCCCCCGTTAAATTCGTCTAGCAGGTGAATAAAATAGCTTCTTCAACCCCAAAAGCATATAAAATATGCTCAATTCTGGGTTCCGGGGCAAAAGTCATGGCTTTTTGAAGTTTGCAGCCGAATTAACTTTCAAAATTCAACGTGTAAGTTCCGTTTTCTACTTTTACCGATTTCACCCGTTAAATTCGTCAAGCAGGTGAATAAAATAGCTTCTTCTACCCCAGAAGCATATAAAATATGCTCAATTATATGTTCCGGGGCAAACGTTACGGCTGTTTGAGGTTTGCAGCCGAATTAACCCTCAAAATACAACCTGTACGTTCTGTTTTCTACTTTTACCGATTTCCCCCGTTAAATTCGGCTAGCAGGCGAATAAAATAGCTTCTTCGACCCCAAAATCATATAAAATATGCTCAATTTTGGGTTTCGGGACAAAAGTCGTTGCTGTTTGAAGTTTGCAGCCTAATTAACTTTCAAAACTCTACCGGTAGGTTACGTTTTCTTCTTTTACCGATTTCACCCGTTAAATTCGTCTAGCAGGTGAATTAAATAGCCTCTTCAACCCTAGAAGCATATAAAATAGGCTCAATTTTGGGTTCCGGAGCAAACGTTACGGCTGTTTGAAGTTTGCAGCTGAATTAACCCACAAAATTCGACCTGTAGGTTCAGTTTTCTACTTTTACCGATTTCCCCCGTTAAATTCGGCTAGCAGGTGAATAAAATAGCTTCTTCGACCCCAAAAGCATATAAAATATGCTCAATTCTGGGTTCCGGTGCAAAAGTCGTTGCTGTTCGAAGTTTGCAGCCGAATTAAACTTCAAAATTCAACCTGTAAGTTCTGTTTTTTTACTTTTACCGATTTCCTCTCTTAAATTCGGTAAGCAGGTGAATAAGGTAGCTTCTTCTACCCCCAAAGCATATAAAATATGCTCAATTCTGGGTTCCGGGGCAAAAGTTATGGCTGTTCGAAGTTTGCAGGCGAATTAACCTTAAAAATTAAATCTGTAGGTTCCGTTTTCAATTTTTATTGAGTTCCGCCGTTTAATTCGCCTGGCAGGTGGATAAAGTAGCTTCTTCTACCCCAAAAGGATATAAAATATGCTTAATTCTGGGTTCCAGGCCAAAAGTTATGGCTGTTCGAATTTTGAGGTTGAATGAACCTTTAAAATTCTACCTGTAGGTTCTGTTTTCTACTTTTACCGATTTCCCCCATTAAATTCGGCTAGCAGGTGAATAAAATAGCTTCTTCGACCCCAAAAACATATAAAATATGCTCAATTCTGGGTTCCGGGGCAAAAGTCGTTGCTGTTTGAAATTTGCAGCCTAATTAACTTTCAAAATTCAACCTGTAAGTTCCGTTTTCTACTTTTACCGATTTCACCCGTTAAATTCGTCTAGTAGGTGAATTAAATAGCTTCTTCAACCCTAGAAGCATATAAAATAGGCTCAATTTTGGGTTCCGGAGCAAACGTTACGGCTGTTTGAAGTTTGCAGCCGAATTAACCCTCAAAATTCAACCTGTAGGTTCTGTTTTCTATTTTTACCGGTTTTCCTTGTTTTATTAGGCTAGCAGGAGAATAAAGTAGCTTCTTCCACCCCAAAAGCATATAAAATATGCTCAATTCTGGGTTCCGGGGCAAAAGTCATGGCTGTTTGAAGTTTGCAGCCGATTAACTTTCAAAATTCAACCTGTAAGTTCCGTTTTCTACTTTTACCGATTTCACCCGTTAAATTCGTCAAGCAGGTGAATAAAATGGCTTCTTCTACCCCAGAAGCATATAAAATATGCTCAATTCTGGGTTCCGGGGCAAACGTTACGGCTGTTTAAAGTTTGCAGCAGAATAAACCTTCAAACTTTAACCTGTAGGTTCTGTTTTCTACTTTTACCGATTTCCCTTGTTAAATTCGGCTAGCAGGTGAATAAAGTATCTTCTTCTACCCCCAAAGCATATAAAATATGCTCAATTCTGGGTTCTGGGGCAAAAGTTATGGCTGTTTGAAGTTTGCAGGCGAATTAACCTTAAAAATTAAACCTGTAGGTTCCGTTTTCAATTTTTATTGATTTCCCCTGTTTAATTCGGCTCGCAGGTGGATAAAGTAGCTTCTTCTACCCCAAAAGCATATGAAATATGCTCAATTATGGGTTCCGGGGCAAATGTCGTTGCTGTTTGAAGTTTGTAGCCGAATTAACCCTTAAAATTCAACCTGTAGGTTCTGTTTTCTACTTTTACTGATTTCCCTTGTTAAATTCGGCTAGCAGGTGAATAAAGTAGCTTCTTCTACCCTAAAAGCATATAAAATATGCTCAATTCTGGGTTCCGGGGCAAAAGTTATGGCTGTTTGAAGTTTGCATGCGAATTAACCTTAAAAATTTAACCTGTAGGTTCCGTTTTCAATTTTTACCGATTTCACCCGTTAAATTCGTCAAGCAGGTGAATAAAATAGCTTCTTCTACCCCAGAAGCATAAAAAATATGCTCAATTCTGGGTTCCGGTGCAAACGTTACGACTGTTTAAAGTTTGCAGCAGAATGAACCTTCAAAGTTTAACCTGTAGGTTCTGTTTTCTACTTTTACCGATTTCCCTTGTTAAATTCGGCTAGGAGGTGAATAAAGTAACTTCTTCTACCCCCAAAGCATATAAAATATGCTCAATTTTGGGTTCCGGGGCAAAAGTTATGGCTGTTTGAAGTTTGCAGGCGAATTAACCTTAAAAATTAAACCTTTAGGTTCCGTTTTCAATTTTTAATGATTTCCCCCGTTTAATTCGCCTGGTAGGTGGATAAAGTAGCTTCTTCTACCCCAAAACGATATAAAATATGCTTAATTCTGGGTTCCAGGCCAAAATTATGGCTGTTCGAAGTTTGCGGCTGAATGAACCTTTAAAATTCTACCTGTAGGTTCTGTTTTCTACTTTTACCGATTTCCCTTGTTAAATTCGGCTAGGAGGTGAATAAAGTAACTTCTTCTACCCCCAAAGCATATAAAATATGCTCAATTTTGGGTTCCGGGGCAAAAGTTATGGCTGTTTGAAGTTTGCAGGCGAATTAACCTTAAAAATTAAACCTTTAGGTTCCGTTTTCAATTTTTAATGATTTCCCCCGTTTAATTCGCCTGGTAGGTGGATAAAGTAGCTTCTTCTACCCCAAAACGATATAAAATATGCTTAATTCTGGGTTCCAGGCCAAAATTATGGCTGTTCGAAGTTTGCGGCTGAATTAACCTTTAAAATTCTACCTGTAGGTTCTGTTTTCTACTTTTACCGATTTCCCCCGTTAAATTCGGCTAGCAGGTGAATAAAATAGCTTCTTCGACCCCAAAAGCATATGAAATAGGCTCAATTTTGGGTTCCGGGGCAAAAGTCGTTGCTGTTTGAAGTTTGCGGCCGAATGAACCTTTAAAATTCAACCTGTAGGTTCTGTTTTCAATTTTTACCGATTTCACCCGTTAAATTCGTCAAGCACGTGAATAAAATAGCTTCTTCTACCCCAGAAGCATATAAAATATGCTCAATTCTGGGTTCCGGTGCAAACGTTACGGCTGTTTAAAGTTTGCAGCAGAATGAACCTTCAAAGTTTAACCTGTATTTTCTGTTTTCTAATTTTACCGATTTCCCCCGTTAAATTCGGCTAGCAGATGAATAAAATAGCTTCTTCGACCCCAAAACCATATGAAATATGCTCAATTCTGGGTTCCGGGGCAAAAGTTATGGCTGTTTGAAGTTTGCAGGCGAATTAACCTTAAAAATTAAACCTGTAGATTCCGTTTTCAATTTTTATTGATTTCCCCCGTTTAATTCGCCTGACAGGTGCATAAAGTAGCTTCTTCTACCCCAAAAGGATATAAAATATGCTTAATTCTGGGTTCCAGGCCAAAAGTTATGGCTGTTCGAAGTTTGCGGCTGAATAAACCTTTAAAATTCTACCTATAGGTTCTGTTTTCTACTCTTACCGGTTTCCCACGTTTAATTCGGCTGGCAGGTGAATAAAGTAGTTTTTTCTACAACAAAAACATATAAAATATGCTCAATTCTGGGTTCCGGGGCAAAAGTTATGGCTGTTTGAAGTTGGCAAGCGAATTAACGCTCAAAATTCAACCAGTAGGTTCCGTTTTCTACTTTTACAGATTTCCTCTCTTAAATTCGGTAAGCAGGTGAATAAAATAGCTTCTTCGACCCCAATAGCATATAAAGTATGCTCAATTCTGGGTTCCCGGCCCAAAGTCGTTGCTCTTTGAAGTTTGCAGCCGAATAAACCTTTAAAATTCTACCTGTAGGTTTTGTTTTCTACTTTTACCGATTTCCCCCGTTAAATTCGTCTAGCAGATGGATTAAATAGCTTCTTCTACCCTATAAGCATATAAAATAGGCTCAATTCTGGGTTCCGGGGCAAACGTTACGGCTGTTTAAAGCTTGTAGCTGAATGAACCTTCAAACTTAAACCTGTAGATTCTGTTTTCTACTTTTACCGATTTCCCTTGTTAAATTCGGCTAGCAGGTGAATACAGTAGCTTCTTCTACCCCTAAAGCATATAAAATATTCTCAATTCTGGGTTCCGGGGCAAACGTTACGGCTGTTTAAAGCTTGTAGCTGAATGAACATTCAAACTTAAACCTGTAGATTATGTTTTCTACTTTTCCCGATTTCCCTTGTTAAATTCGGCTAGAAGGTGAATAAAGTAGCTTCTTCTACCCCTAAAGCATATAAAATATTCTCAATTCTGGGTTCCGGGGCAAAAGTTATGGCTGTTTGAAGTTTGCAGGCGAATTAACCTTAAAATTTAAACCCGTAGGTTCCGTTTTCAATTTTTATTGATTTCCCCCGTTTAATTCGCCTGACAGGTGGATAAAGTAGCTTCTTCTACCCCAAAAGGATATAAAATATGCTTAATTCTGGGTTCCAGGCCAAAATTATGGCTGTTCGAAGTTTGCGGCTGAATGAACCTTTAAAATTCTACCTGTAGGTTTTGTTTTCTACATTTACCGATTTCGCCCGTTAAATTCGGCTAGCAGGTGAATAAAATAGCTTCTTCGACCCCAAAAGCATATGAAATTTGCTCAATTCTGGGTTTCGGGGGCAAAAGTCGTTGTTGTTTGAAGTTTGCAGAGGAATTAACCCTCAAAATTCAACCTGTAGGTTCTGTTTTCTACTTTTACAGATTTCCTCTCTTAAATTCGGTAAGCAGGTGAATAAAATAGCTTCTTCTACCCCGAAAGCATATAAAAAATGCTCAATTGTGGGTTTCGGGGCAAAAGTTATGGCTGTTTGAAGTTTGCAGGCGAATTAACCTTAAAAATTAAACTTGTAGGTTCTGTTTTCTACTGTTACCGATTTCCCTTGTTAAATTATGCTAGCAGGTGATTAAAGTAGCTTTTTCTAACCCAAAAGCATATAAAATATGTTCAATTCTGGGTTCCGGGGCAAAAGTCGTGGCTGTTTGAAGTTTGCAGGCGAATTAACCTAAAAAATTAACCCTGTAGGTTCCGTTTTCATTTTTTATTGATTTCCCCCATTTAATTCGCCTGACAGGTGGATAAAGTAGCTTCTTCTACCCCAAAAGGATATAAAATATGCTTAATTCTGGGTTCCAGGCCAAAATTATGGCTGTTCGAACTTTGCGGCTGAATGAACCTTTAAAATTCTACCTGTAGGTTCTGTTTTCTAATTTTACCGATTTCCCCCGTTAAATTCGGCTAGCAGGTTAATAAAATAGCTTCTTCGACCCGAAAACCATATGAAATATGCTCAATTCTGGGTTCGGGGCAAAAGTCGTTGTTGTTTGAAGTTTGCAGGGGAATTAACCCTCAAAATTCAACCTGTAGGTTCTGTTTTCTACTTTTACAGATTTCCTCTCTTAAATTCGGGAAGCAGGTGAATAAAAAAGCTTCTTCTATCCCGAAAGCATATAAAAAATGCTCAATTCTGGGTTTCGGGGCAAAAGTTATGGCTGTTTGAAATTTGCAAGCAAATTAACCTTAAAAATTAAACTAGTAGGTTCTGTTTTCTACTGTTACCGATTTCCCTTGTTAAATTCTGCTAGCAGGTGATTAAAGTAGCTTTTTCTAACCCAAAAGCATATAAAATATGTTCAATTCTGGGTTCCGGGGCAAAAGTCGTGGCTGTTTGAAGTTTGCAGGCGAATTAACCTAACCAATTAAACCTGTAGGTTCCGTTTTCATTTTTTATTGATTTCCCCCGTTTAATTCGCCTGACAGGTGGATAAAGTAGCTTCTTCTACCCCAAATGGATATAAAATATGCTTAATTCTGGGTTCCAGGCCAAAATTATGGCTGTTCGAAGTTTGCGGCTGAATGAACCTTTAAAATTCTACCTGTAGGTTCTGTTTTCTAATTTTACCGATTTCCCCCGTTAAATTCGGCTAGCAGGTGAATAAAATAGCTTCTTCGACCCGAAAACCATATGAAATATGCTCAATTCTGGGTTCGGGGGCAAAAGTCGCTGTTTGAAGTTTACAGCCGAATTAACCCTCAAAATTCAACCTGTAGGTTCTGTTTTCTACTTTTACCGATGTCCCTTGTTAAATTCTGCTAGCTGGTGATTAAAGTAGCTTCTTTTACCCCAAAAGCATATAAAATATGCTCAATTATGGGTTCCGGGGTAAAAGTTTTGGCTGTTTGAAGTTTGCAGGCGAATTAAACATAAAAATTAAACCTGTAGATTCTGTTTTCTACTTTTACCGATTTCCCCCGTTAAATTCGGCTAGCAGGTGAATAAAGTAGCTTCTTCTACCCCAAAAGCATATAAAATATACTCAATTCTGGGTTCTGGGTCAAAAGTCATGGTTGTTTGAAGTTTGCAGGCGAATTAACCTTAAAAATTAAACCTGTAGATTCCGTTTTCATTTTTTATTGATATCCCTCGTTTAATTCGCCTGACAGGTGGATAAAGTAGCTTCTTCTACCCCAAAAGGATATAAAATATGCTTAATTCTGGGTTCCAGGCCAAAATTATGGCTGTTCGAAGTTTGCGGCTGAAAGAACCTTTAAAATTCTACCTGTAGGTTATGTTTTCTACTTTTACCAATTTTCCCCGTTAAATTCGGCTAGCAGGTGAATAAAATAGCTTCTTCGACCCCAAAACCATATGAAATATGCTCAATTCTGGGTTCCGGGGCAAAAGTCATGGCTGTTTGAAATTTGCAGCCGAATTTACTTTCAAAATTCAACCTTTAGGTTCCGTTTTCAACTTTTACCGATTTCACCCGTTAAATTCGTCTAGCAGGTGAATAAAATAGCTTCTTCTACCCCAGAAGCATATAAAATATGCTCAATTCTGGGTTCCGGGGAAACGTGACGGCTGTTTAAAGTTTGCAGCAGAATGAACCTTCCAACTTTAACCTGTATGTTCTGTTTTCTACTTTTACCGATTTCCCCCTTTAAATTCGGCTAGCAGGTGAATAAAATAGCTTCTTCGACCCCAAAAACATATAAAATATGCTCAATTTTGGGTTCCGAGGCAAAAGTCGTTGCTGTTTGAAGTTTGCAGCCTAATTAACTTTCAAAATTCAACCAGTAAGTTCCGTTTTCTACTTTTACCGATTTCACCCGTTAAATTCGTCTAGCAGGTGAATTAAATAGCTTCTTCAACCCTAGAAGCATATAAAATAGGCTCAATTTTGGGTTCCGGAGCAAACGTTACGGCTGTTTGAAGTTTGCAGCCGAATTAACCCACAAAATTCGACCTGTAGGTTCTGTTTTCTACTTTTACCGATTTCCCCCGTTAAATTCGGCTAGCAGGTGAATAAAATAGCTTCTTCGACCCCAAAAGCATATAAAATATGCTCAATTCTGGGTTCCGGTGCAAAAGTCGTTGCTGTTTGAAGTTTGCAGCCGAATTAAACTTCAAAATTCAACCTGTAAGTTCTGTTTTTTTACTTTTACCGATTTCCTCTCTTAAATTCGGTAAGCAGGTGAATAAAGTAGCTTCTTCTACCCCCAAAGCATATAAAATATGCTCAATTCTGGGTTCCGGGGCAAAAGTTATGGCTGTTTGAAGTTTGCAGGCGAATTAACCTTAAAAATTAAATCTCTAGGTTCCGTTTTCAATTTTTATTGAGTTCCCCCGTTTAATTCGCCTGGCAGGTGGATAAAGTAGCTTCTTCTACCCCAAAAGGATATAAAATATGCTTAATTCTGGGTTCCAGGCCAAAACTTATGGCTGTTCGAAGTTTGAGGTTGAATGAACCTTTAAAATTCTACCTGTAGGTTCTGTTTTCTACTTTTACCGATTTCCCCCGTTAAATTCGGCTAGCAGGTGAATAAAATAGCTTCTTCGACCCCAAAAACATATAAAATAGGCTCAATTCTGGGTTCCGGTGCAAAAGTCGTTGCTGTTTGAAATTTGCAGTCTAATTAACTTTCAAAATTCAACCTGTAAGTTCCGTTTTCTACTTTTACCGATTTCACCCGTTAAATTCGTCTAGCAGGTGAATTAAATAGGTTCTTCAACCCTAGAAGCATATAAAATAGGCTCAAATTTGGGTTCCGGAGCAAACGTTACGGCTGTTTGAAGTTTGCAGCCGAATTAATCCTCAAAATTCAACCTGTAGGTTCTGTTTTCTACTTTTACAGATTTCGTCTCTTAAATTCGGTAAGCAGGTGAATAAAATAGCTTCTTCTACCCCGAAAGCATATAAAAAATGCTCAATTCTGGGTTTCGGGGCAAAAGTTATGGCTGTTTGAAGTTTGTAGGCGAATTAACCTTAAAAATTAAACTTGTAGGTTCTGTTTTCTACTGTTACCGATTTCCCTTGTTAAATTCTGCTAGCAGGTGATTAAAGTAGCTTTTTCTAACCCAAAAGCATATAAAATATGTTCAATTCTGGGTTCCGGGGCAAAAGTCATGGCTGTTTGAAATTTGCAGCCGAATTTACTTTCAAAATTCAACCTTTAGGTTCCGTTTTCAACTTTTACCGATTCCACCCGTTAAATTCGTCTAGCAGGTGAATAAAATAGCTTCTTCTACCCCAGAAGCATATAAAATATGCTCAATTCTGGGTTCCGGGGAAACGTGACGGCTGTTTAAAGTTTGCAGCAGAATGAACCTTCCAACTTTAACCTGTATGTTCTGTTTTCTAGTTTTACCGATTTCCCCCTTTAAATTCGGCTAGCAGGTGAATAAAATAGCTTCTTCGACCCCAAAAACATATAAAATATGCTCAATTTTGGGTTCCGAGGCAAAAGTCGTTGCTGTTTGAAGTTTGCAGCCTAATTAACTCTCAAAATTCAACCAGTAAGTTCCGTTTTCTACTTTTACCGATTTCACCCGTTAAATTCGTCTAGCAGGTGAATTAAATAGCTTCTTCAACCCTAGAAGCATATAAAATAGGCTCAATTTTGGGTTCCGGAGCAAACGTTACGGCTGTTTGAAGTTTGCAGCCGAATTAACCCACAAAATTCGACCTGTAGGTTCTGTTTTCTACTTTTACCGATTTCCCCCGTTAAATTCGGCAAGCAGGTGAATAAAATAGCTTCTTCAACCCCAAAAGCATATAAAATATGCTCAATTCTGGGTTCCGGTGCAAAAGTCGTTGCTGTTTGAAGTTTGCAGCCGAATTAAACTTCAAAATTCAACCTGTAAGTTCTGTTTTTTTACTTTTACCGATTTCCTCTCTTAAATTCGGTAAGCAGGTGAATAAGTAGCTTCTTCTACCACCAAAGCATATAAAATATGCTCAATTCTGGGTTCCGGGGCAAAAGTTATGGCTGTTTGAAGTTTGCAGGCGAATTAACCTAAAAAATTAAATCTGTAGGTTCCGTTTTCAATTTTTATTGAGTTCCCCCGTTTAATTCGCCTGGCAGGTGGATAAAGTAGCTTCTTCTATCCCAAAAGGATATAAAATATGCTTAATTCTGGGTTCCAGGCCAAAAGTTATGGCTGTTCGAAGTTTGAGGTTGAATGAACCTTTAAAATTCTACCTGTAGGTTCTGTTTTCTACTTTTACCGATTTCCCCCGTTAAATTCGGCTAGCAGGTGAATAAAATAGCTTCTTCGACCCCAAAAACATATAAAATATGCTCAATTCTGGGTTCCGGGGCAAAAGTCGTTGCTGTTTGAAATTTGCAGCCTAGTTAACTTTCAAAATTCAACCTGTAAGTTCCGTTTTCTACTTTAACCGATTTCACCCGTTAAATTCGTCTAGCAGGTGAATTAAATAGGTTCTTCAACCCTAGAAGCATATAAAATAGGCTCCATTTTGGGTTCCGGAGCAAACGGTACGGCTGTTTGAAGTTTGCAGCCGAATTAACCCTCAAATTTCAACCTGTAGGTTCTGTTTTCTACTTTTACCGATTTCCCTTGTTAAATCTGGCTAGCAGGTGAATAAAGTAGCTTCTTCTACACCAAAAGCATATAAAATATGCTCAATTCTGGGTTCTGGGGCAAACGTTACGGCTGTTCGAAGTTTGCGGCTGAATTAACCTTTAAAATTCTACCTGTAGGTTCTGTTTTCTACTTTTACCGATTTCCCCCGTTAAATTCGGCTAGCAGGTGTAACACCCCGATTTCGGTGGCGTCACTTTAGTAACCAAAATAAACTTAATGCGGAAAAACGTGAATATTTTTTTTTTCAATAATAACTAAGACAAGACTGAATTAAATAAAACCCAACAATAACAATAATCAGAACTAATATACAATATATAAACAGCCCCCGCTGTAGTAGTAACCTCGTCACGAGTAAACCTCCAGTGACGGAAAGAAAAGTGTAACGCCCGAAGGCAATATATACAAACCAAAAGAAAAGGGTGAAGTGCCCGCAACACCATCCCTCAAAACTGAGAATCAGCTGACCCAATGGCCTGAAAATAAGACCTCCTAAGTCCAACCAACTCTCTGTGATTCCCGTAAGGAAACCACACAAAAAGCTATAGGCGGATCTACCCTGTCCCCTAAGTAACGAATGAAGCAAGACTGTCAGAGCTAAAACTCTACTCCTACACTAATCCTAACTCGAGGAGCTCATACCAACACTCAAAACTATGTGCTAGCATGATCGTCGTCTGAATCAGAATCCAGAACGACCAAGTCTACTAACCCTATCCGTCCTCCCCTCGCAACCGCAGTACGCTCCGATGCTGGACTCACGGGCTTAGGGCCCGAACCCTGATCATCGATGATCGCAACAGAGGGTGCACTAGACCCTGCCGAAGGCACTCCCACTGGAATCTCCTCTGAGGGATCCTCCTCCTCTGAAGATGACGGTGGCGGCGGTGGTCCTCCGAATCCTGGTCCGCAGTGAACGCCCGGTGGCAAGTTGAAGCTGATAGAGCATCGCCTCAACACTCCTGACCTCAAGAGTCCTCCACTGTCCACGTGGTCCTCCATGATGCGCCCCGAATACGTCGCTCGATGGTTCGCGGGGTCAACCACCCACGACCCGGGGTCGTCCTGATCGATCATCTCATACCTAATCCCCCCCGAAGGGTGGACCATGGTGAACCAATCCGTAATATTCATCTGACAAAAGGCGTTGTCCGCCAAAACACACACAGAAGACGCGAGGGTCAACTCTAAAGAACTATGTAGATAATAAACCCAATAGGTACAAATAATAAATAGCCACTTAGGCTTATAACTAGAGATGTCATTCCTAGGGTTGCATGTTCCATATCGAACGTAAAGGACAACAATAACAAATAGCATGTTCCAAATAGGATTGACAAATAACAATCACACTCAACAACTAAATTAGTTTGTATGTTGCATGATATGCAATGCAGGTTAACCCAGTCAACCAATATGCATTCCGGAACGGATGGACATCATCGGATCAGCCCTAACACCAGCCACGGTGCGACCATTTCGGCCCGTGATGCCTCTTACTCCAACATCATCATGTAGCCAGATCAGCATAAAACCCGAAGGCCTGCCATTTCGGTCTGCTACTAAGAGTCACCTAGCAGCGCTCTTACGCGGAAATCCTGGTCTTATAACCAATTTTGGAATCCGCCGTGGTCCGGTATCTCGCCGTGTTTAAACCACTTAATGAGTGCATGCAATGCAGTGATTAGCCAAACAACGTCTCCGACCTCACTCGACACGTCGCCACGTGTTCTAGCTAAATTAATGTCTCTAAAAGCTTACCCTAAGGTAAAGTCGATTCTGCGACAAAATACAATAATCATAAAATGAGTGCAACCACTCACGATGACTCTTCGGGTCATCAATACTCTCACGAAGTCTCACGCTTCAGTGAAGTTTCATGCTCTCACAAGGTCTCACGCCTCAGTGGAGTTCCATGCTTTCCACAAGGTCTCACGCCTCAGTGGAGTATCCCGCATTCACAAGGTCTCACGCCTCAGTGAAGCTCCTCGGCTCATCTCTTGGATGGCTAACAAACTGCTCAACGAGCGAAGGAGTACCAACATACTCAGAACTTACCAAACTCCTCAACACTTGGATCCGACGACACTCCTCGTTTTTCCAAAACTATGACTTGACTTCCAATGCCTTCCTTCGAGGTTGTTATCATTACTTAAAGATTTTGAGGTTATTTAAGGTCTTATGAATTTTCTTTATAAAATAGATTCCATTTCGTCTTATCGCAAGTCTTATACATTTGCAGGATCTCCCAATCCCAAGTCGCTTCCAGAGGATGTCTCGATCCACTAAACAAAATTAAGGCCCGAACCTCGTTCGTCCTATCAAACTTTCTCAAAACTCTCAAAATAAAATCGGCATGACCTGCCCGCTATTCTCACCATTCAGAATCTCAGATTCCAGTACAGAGCATATTTAAATCATCACAATCAACATCATGTCATATATCAATAAATCGCATCATAAACACTTAGCACTTAGCATATAAAGCATGCACCACACATCCTAGATTACCCACATAGCACATAGCATGTAAGACAATCTCAAAAACATTCAGTAGATGAATCATCTACATTGTCAGCCGAAGCCTCAGAAAACATTTTCCAATCACACACAATTCCAGTGCATAAACAGTAAACAATGTCGAAACATCGACCCTAAGCATTAACTAGAGATTCAGTGAGAAGCCCTCACCTGAAGGTTCTCCAGAATGATCGTCTAACGCTTCCTCACCAACAAAGCCTTGTTCCTCAGGGAATTCCTCAAAATCACCTTTAGAGCAAAACCACAGAAATACTATCAGAATCTATCGGAAACTAAACTATCAATACTTACTAAGGTTACACGAAGCAATACACACTCCGAGGTACGATAATCTAGCGCGAAAGGACAAGTTTTCGGAAAAGGAAATTTTCCTCCTCCCCCCCTATAGGGCTCGGCCACTTTGGTTAATTGTGGGGTTCGATTTTTCTTCGATCAAACTTGGTTCCTATGCTTTCATAAGCCGTAACTAAGGGTATTCTGAACTCGGAAAAATTATCGGATCAAAAACTGTCGCAGGGGTATTTTGGTCATGATTTTTAACTTAGGATTTTCAAAACTGAAATCCCAAAAATTAAATTTTGCAGGGACGTCACCAACGACGTTTATGACAACTAATCCTACTAGCACTAAGCTAAGGCGATAGTTTTCAGCCTAAAGGTTGAAGCTTTACACCAAAAACTCCAAAAATGGGTATTTTAGGTTCAAATTGATTCCGGCGGAATTCCGGCGACATAACGGAAAATCTAACCCGGCAGAAGTGATCTTGGGCACATATAGAAGAGGTTTAGAATCAGAAATGAAAGATTCAGGATAGTTTTGCAAAAACCCATAAACTATCCGCTCATAAAACTCTACAGAAAAGCTATGGAAAAAACGATCGGAGGTAAGGATTAGCGACTATACCTCGAAACCTTGAAGCAGCAACTGATTAATCAACGATCAAGCAAGGATTGAACAAAATCTTCTTCTCCTTCTTCCTTGGTGAACTCGCGGCTTTGAGAGAGAAAATGGAGGAAAATTTGAGTTTTTCTTCCTTTCTTTGCTATATATAAAGGTTGGAAATTCGCGGGAAAATGAAAGTTTCGCGAATCTGATTTTTCCGGCGTCATTCTCCGTGAATTAATAGATATGTTTTGGCAAAAGAATTCCAAAACTATAAAGAGGTCTCCTTGTATTTTTGGCAACTAATGCATAGTCGGTATAAAACTATTTTACCCGATAAGTTGCTTTTTGCATCGAATGTCGGAATAGAAAACTTCCTTCGGAAGAAAGATTAAAATCATCAAGAGAAATGGGTGTACGCGTGTAGAATATTCATTTGAAGCTCTGAATAGATAAAGTCCCCATAGTCGGGTGATTCTAGGGTTTTGAAATACCAGGGTTTCGGTTTCGGCAAACTTCCGATGATTGGAATCGGACGTTCGTAGATCCTAGAGTTTCGCCTCGAAATGATTTTGATATATGGAAAAAGAGAAGTTCTAACATTTCTCTGAAGATTTTTGGAATTAACTGCCAGCGTGCCTAAAAGTGAAAATTAGCTATATACTAGGGTTTCTGACCTAGGTTTAAGCGTGTAACGATCGTGCTATAACTTTTATCGATCATAATGCAATCCTTGAACTTTTCCTGAACTTTCTCCTTCATAAATATATTTCATTTAATAAACTTTCGTTCAGGTTTCCCTTCACATTACCTCAGCCCTAATCGTGAATAAGAAGTTTATTCACTTAGCATAAACTTAAAAACTCGGGCCTTACATTACTACCCTCCAAAAAGAAAGTTTCGACCTCGAAACTTAAGGGTTAGTAAAAAGTTCTGGATACTGTTCTTGAATCTTCTCCTTCAGCTCCCATGTCGCATCACCAGTGTCCTTATTCCAAATGACCTTCACTAACTCGATCTCTTTCCCTCTCAACTGTTTTATCCTGGTGTCACCAATGCTAATTGGCGGTGTCTCGAAAGACAGATCATCCTTCAACTCAATATCATCCAGCTCGATAACATGTGTCGGATCCGCAATATATTTCCTCAGTTGTGACACGTGGAATACATCATGAATATTTGATAGAAATGGAGGTAGTGCAATCTGATATGCGACTGGTCCAATTCGACGAGTGATCTGATACGGTCCAATGAACTTGGGCGTAAGCTTCTTTGACTTGATTGCTCGACCAACTCCCGTCGTCTGAGTAACTCTCAGAAATACATGATCTCCTTCTTCGAACTCCAGAGTTTTGCGCCTCTGATCTGCATAACTCTTCTGTCTACTCTGAGAAGTCCTCATCTTCTCTCTGATCTGCTTGATCTTCTCAGTGGTCTGTTGCAGAAGTTCCGGTCCTACCAACAGATTTTCTCCGTTTTGGTACCAACACAAAGGTGTTCTACACTTGCGGCCATACAAAGCCTCATACGGTGCCATACCAATGCTCGTATGAAAACTGTTGTTGTATGTGAACTCAATCAACGGTAATAAGGTATCCCAATTGCCCTTGTTGTCTAGAACGCAAGCGCGTAGCAAATCCTCCAACGACTGAATAGTTCTCTCAGTCTGTCCATCAGTCTGAGGATGATAAGCAGAACTTAGTCTCAGCCTCGTTCCCAAAGCTTCTTGAAGAGCTCCCCAAAAATGTGATGTAAACTTCGGGTCTCGATCGGATACAATACTTGTCGGTACTCCGTGAAGTCGTACAATCTCCGCTATATATAACTCTGATAGTTTCTCCACGTTGTACGTAGTCCTCACAGGTACGAAATGAGCCGACTTAGTCAGTCGATCCACGATTACCCAAATAGAATCGTATCCCTTCTGAGTTCTTGGCAAAGCCACGACGAAATCCATCGATATGCTATCCCATTTCCATTCTGGCACATCCAAGCTTTGTAGCATACCTGAAGACTTCTGATGCTCCACCTTCGCCTTCTGACATGTCAGACATGCAGCTACATACTCAGCCACTTGTCTTTTCATTCCTGGCCACCAAAAATTCACCTTCAAGTCCTGGTACATCTTCTTCATTCCAGGATGAATGCTTAACTTGCTCTTGTGACCTTCATCCATAATCAATCTTCTCAAGTCAGGGTTGTTAGGCACACAAACCCTATCCTTGCACCGTAGGATATTGTCACTTCCCACCTTGAATTCTGGGTCCTTACCTTGACTTACCAAATTTCTTTTCCCGAGCAGAAACTCATCTTGTAACTGTTGGTCTCGGATTTCTTCCATCAACCCATTGGTAATTCTGATCATCCCGAACTTCAGTTCTCCCTCGGATAATTTCACATCCAAGCTCAAATCTCGAAATTGCTCTAACAGCTGCAGCTCCTTCACCATCATCGACGAGATGTGCATCTTCCTGCTCAAGGCATCAGCAACAACATTCGCCTTTCCAGGATGATATTGCAGAGTGAACTCGTAATCCTTGAGAAATTCCATCCACCGACGCTGTCTCATGTTCAGCTCCTTCTGCTCAAACAAATACTTCAAGCTCTTATGATCACTAAATATGGTGAAATTGCATCCATATAAGTGATGTCTCCAAATCTTCAGCGCAAATACGATTGCAGCTAGTTCCAAGTCATGAGTCGGATAATTCTTCTCATGCACCTTCAGTTGTCTTGAAGCATAAGCAACCACCTTCCGATGTTGCATCAGCACACATCCCAAACCTTGATGCGAAGCATCACAGTATACCTCATAAGGTTCCTCCGGTTGCGGTAAGACGAGTACAGGTGACGTCGTCAACCGTTCCTTCATCGTCTGAAAGCTAGTCTCGCACGCTTCAGTCCATGCAAAAGGTTGGTCCTTCCTTGTCAGTTGAGTCAAAGGTCCAACAATCTTCGCGAAATTCTCGATGAAACGACGATAGTATCCCGCCAAACCGACAAAACTTCTGATCTCCGTCACTGTCTTCGGCCGTTCCCACGACAATACGGTCTCTACCTTTGCTGGATCCACAGCTATCCCCTCCTTAGAGATCACATGGCCTAAGAATTTTACCTCTTTGAGCCAAAATTCGCACTTAGAAGGATTGGCATACAACTCCTTCTCCCTCAGCACTTGTAAAACTTGTCGCAAGTGCTCCTCATGGTCTTCAGCATTCTTTGAATAGATCAGAATATCGTCGATAAACACCACGACGAATCGATCCAAAAATGTATGGAAGGTCATATTCATGTAAGCCATGAATATTGCTGGTGCATTTGTCACCCCAAATGGCATCACTAAGTACTCATAGTGTCCATAACGTGTTCTGAATGCCGTCTTCTGGATGTCCTCGGTCTTGACCCTGATTTGATGATAACCCGACTTCAGGTCGATCTTCGAGAATATTGTAGCTCCTCGCAGTTGATCCATCAAATCATCAATCCTAGGTAACGGATACCTATTCTTGACGGTTACTTTGTTCAGTTGTCGGTAGTCGACACATAATCTCGACTTCCCGTCCTTTTTCTTCACCAATAAGACTGGCGCTCCCCAAGGTGAAACGCTTGGTCGTATGAATCCCTTCGACAAAAGATCTTCGAGTTGGGACTTCAGTTCCACTAGCTCCGCAGGTGCCATACGATATGGTGCAATCGAAATCGGCCCTATTCCCGTTACGATGTCTATAGCAAACTCAATGTCGCGTACAGGCGGCAAACCAGGTACATCGCCAGGAAAAACATCTGTGAAGTCTCTCACCACTGGAATACTGCCAACTTCCGGGTTCCCTTTGCTCTCCAAGCTTAGCAAAACAGAATACTCCTGAGATCCCTCGTTCAAAGAGACGCTGATGTGATTGGCAGATAGATACTCGGAAAGATCCGAATCAGGAAATACCACTCTCTTTCGGTTGCAGTCCAAAAGACAATGATAGCGGGACAACCAATCCATTCCTAGGATAACATCTAGGTTCTTAAGAGTTAGGCATACTAGGTTAGCATGGTAGATCCTATTATTGTATGTTATCGGACAATACATGCATGCTGAATTAGCAAGTAGAGTCTTGGCAGGAGTAGCAACTATCAGATCGAAGCTCAAAGCAGTTATAGGAAGTCTTAATCTGATCGCACACTCTCTAGAGATAAAAGAATGCGTTGCACCGGAATCAAAAAGTACGGATAGAAGATTACCGTCAATCTCGCAGTCGCCTCTAATCAGTCCATCGACTCCCTCAGCATCTTCACCATCCATGGTGTAGACTCTCGCCTTCGCAGCAGGACGCTTTCCTCTAGCAGTGTTGACGGTTGGTTCCGCCTTTGGTAGCCTGCACTGTGCAGCAGTATGCCCCGGTTTTTGACAATTGAAGCATTGGGGTCTCGTGTCGGGACAATCACGAGCATAATGCCCCGGCCTCCCACACTTGTAGCAAGTCAGCTCCCTGTTCTGAGTCTGACCTCCAGAACCACCAGCAGCACCCATCATCGGCCTGTAAGATCCCGAGGCAAACCCTCTACCAGCAGGACGCTGATACGACCTCCTGTTCTGAAACCTTCCCCTGTTCTGATTATTCTGGGAGCCCGACCTCATCGGCCCTCCAGTTCCAGCCCGGTTCAACCTCCGGTTCTTTCATCAGCTCCACTTCAGTGGCTTTCTCCACCAATGATTGGAATCGCATGATTCCCAGTGGCCTCACTGAGTCCTCAATATCCGGCCTCAGTCCATTAACGAAACGCTTGCACATGTAGCGCTCGTTCACGTGGTCATGAAACAATTGGAAATGCTTCGCCAAGGATTCCAGCTTCGAAGCAAATTCCGGTACAGACATACCTCCCTGACGGAGGGTCAGAAACTGTGACTCCCGCTCGTCCCGAGCACTTGTTGGAAAGTATTTCTCCAAGAAGGCGTCCCGGAAAGAGTTCCAGTTGATCTCTTCATGGTTAACTTCCATGATCCCCCTGGTGCCCTTCCACCAGTATTCAGCATCTCCCAGCAGAAGATAAGTCGCCATGCCCACCTTGGCACCCTCTACAGTCTGCAGAACGCCGAAAATCTTCTCGATTTCCTGGATCCAGAGATCCGCTGCGTCTGGGTCAGTACCACCAGAGAACTTTGGTGGGTTTTGCCTCCTGAAATCATTGAGGCCTTTGTTCTGGTCCAGAGTGACTTCCCTCTGGCGCTGATGCTGTTCACGTGCTTCTTCAGTAGCACGCCTCATGGCATTATCATTTGCCTGTGCTGTTACCGCTTGGGCCTGCGCTGTTACCGCTTGGGCCATAGTGGCCATCATCTCCGCTAACTGATTAGTGTTCACCATGTTCTGTTAAAGGAAGCAAACAGTCAGTACTCATCATAAGATAGCATCTAGCATCACTATACAATATGAGTAAGCAATAACTTCAATCAATTTTTAAGCGAAAAATCGCTTGCAGACAATCAATTTTCACTCTTTGCAGAGTCAC